>NW_012148541.1:1141076-1147304 GCF_000956105.1 Propithecus coquereli | reverse complement strand
TATGGAGACTTTTGGGACACCCTGTATTTGTAAATCTCACCAGATCTCTGGAGGGAACTAACACTCTCCAGGAAGCCTCCACAGGCCCAGACTATCCCTTTTGACACTCCAAATTGACTTTATAAATTTACTTCCAGTTTTAGGCTTTTCTCACTGTTGGGTTATTGTTTATATGATTAGTGGATAGACTGAATCCTATCCGACTAGGCAGTCTGATGCTACAACAGTGGTAAAGAAATTAGTAACTGAGATTATTCCACATGTTGGTATTCCTTTGTGGATTGAGTAAGATAAAGGGACTCATTTTAAACCACTTGCTTTCAAAGGCTCTGGGGTACTTATTTAAATGTCATACCCCATGTCAATCCTCAGGGCAGGTGGAACATAAACATTTGGAAATAAAAAGGACTCTGAGGAAAGTCTGTTGAGACATTGGACTTAAGTGGCCAGAAGCATTACTTTTGGCCCTTATAAAAACTTAGAATGCTCCAATTAGAAGACATGGTTTAACCCTCTTGAAATAGTGTTCTGTCACCCCCATGCCTACTTACACCTATAAACCTTGTATTCCTGAGCTGGCTGAACACTATAGGGATTAAAGTGAACAATTTGATACCATGACTGGTTACATATGGACACTAACTAATATGCTTGGAGTATATCATCAACAGGTGAAAAGAGCATGGCCTCTGCCAACGGACAGAACTTGTCATCCTGTTTGACCAAGAGATCACATGTACATCACAGTTTTTGGAGGGAGATATGCGCTGTTGCCTTGCTGGGAAGTCCCTTATAAAGTACTGTTAAGTACCTGTGCTGCCATGAAAATAAAAGAAAAATCCTTCTGCATTCATGTGAGCCACACCAAACTACACTGAGACAATTGGAGGATGACCCCTACAGATGACCTGAAAGTAAGGATTTCCAGGGCCAGGCCCCTGAAGCATATGTCTTCATGAAGTAGACAGCGTTTCCCAAGATTCTGGAACAAGAAACTTTATTTTTATCTAAAACTCCTTTTTGTTTACTTTTTACCCCCCCCAATAAAATGATCCTTTTTAAATGCTTCTTTTAAGCCTTCCCCTTTAAGGACTGCATATTGGAAGCTGAGTGGAGATCCCCTCAACCTGTCCTATTCTCCCATTTAGCTTCCACTATGATTCTTCTTTCAAATTATATGTGCTTTTATTAACCCTTACTGTTTTTCTAGCAGTTAAGCCACAGACCCAGCATCTCTTTGCATCAGTCTTTCAAACCCTGGCCACACTAACTAATCAATCTAATTGCTGGTCATGTCAACCATCTCAGTCATGCAAAGGAATCTAAACTCATTTTTGTTTCTGCCAATGTGAGTGTCTGGTGGAACCAGTCTGGAATATGGATGTATGACAACATGTGACATCCACAACCAGAGAAAAAACAACATGATCCTTCTCCTGTTAGTCAACTGGACACAGGAAATCCTCTGTGGGAGCTCAAAAACTGTCTTTTGCTCATGTAAAGTCACTGGAAAGAAAATTTTCCCTCTGCATTGAGAACAGAGATGATGCTGGATCTTTTCTGGATGACATACTAGGGCAATAATGGGATCAGACTCTATGGTTTGATTCCACAGATGGCATCCTTGTACTCTTAGATGGTGCTGACACTAATTCTCATGATGTCAGCACTTGTCAAATAACCAGATGTTATGGATGGCTCACAAGCCAGTCCTGTGCAATGTGGGGTAGTTCACTCACTCCCCTTGTTAAGGTATGAGACACTAAAGATTGCATATGGACAGACCAAAAGTCTGGACTGATTTGGTGAAGTGACAAAACCAAGCCCTATAACTGCCACAACTAGAGCAAAGGCCTTTTATATCAAATATTTCACAACCTGTTCACTGCCTGGCAAGGACATCTAGAAACTGGAGATGTGGAGGTGCCAATGGGGAAGAAGAGGCACAACACACTCCAGACTGGGAGGTTACAGGTTCCAACCTGTAAGTTACACTGATCTTTTTATAGTGTGCAGTGATAAAGTGTATAAGTGGTTCCCACATAGATGGTTAGGATGCTATGTACTTGGTTATCTGACACAGTCTGTTACCAGGCACTCTATTTAAATGCCAGCCAAACTACAAACTTGAGCTCTTTCATTCATAAAGTGGTACCATACAAATATACTAGATGTGATATTATTTTAAAAAAACACACTTGTATATCATAATTCTATGTTCTTTTGGGTGCTAAAAATGTGCTAGATGTGATATTATTAAAAAAATTTGTATATCATAATTCTAAGTGACTTTTGGTGCTCAAGACTCTTTGTCTGGCATTTGGAACTCATGATATTGAAAAGGCAGGTTTGAATTTATCCATGTTAATAGAACAAGAGTTCAATATCAACATGCAAGCATTGGGAGCACTTCAGTTAGAAGTCAACAGCTTAGCCTCTGTTGTATTTGAAAACTTCTCCATCCTGGATGCCCTGATGGCCCAACAGAGAGGAGCTTGTGTGATTATTGGTGAAAAAAATGCTGTTTCTGGGAAAACCACAAAGGGCATGTAGAGACTGTGATTCACACCATTTAAAAGACTAGATAAATATTCTCCATCAGATTAATGAAGATTAATTCCCAGGAATGGGAATTAATGGTTTAATGGTTTAATGTCATATGGAGAAGTATGCTTAGATCTGTTATTGTTTGCTTATTTTCATTCTAATCTATTTTCTTGTCTCCCTTTTCAGATCTCTTGTTACTTGACTAGTAACCAGATCTCTCTCTCCACAGCTAGTGACTCAGCTTTTCATGTGTGAAACCTCTAGGGAAGTTCCAGATAGGAGGATTGAAGGAGCTCAGGAAATTTCACCCCAAAATATGACTGCTTGGTATAAAGAATATTTAGAATTAAAGGCCATTCAAGATCAGAAAGCACTGGAGGGGCCTTTCCCTCTATCTGCATAAATCAGACATATCGATCAAAACTCAAAAGGGGCAATTGTCTTCCTTCTCTACCTGTCTCTCAGGTTAATTTAATTTTCTCAGATTACTTTAATTTGCCAAGAGAATAATTTACTAATCAATCTATTTTCCCCATCCATTTATCCTCCCTAGCACCACTTGTTCCACCTAAACAGAATTACATATACTCTTCATTTTCACCCTCCCCTGCAAAAGGACAGCTATAAAAATATCTGAACTTCACCGGGATATTGGGTAATCACTCTGTGATTCTCCCCATGTGCATGGTAAATAAACATTTCTCTTATTAATCTGCCTTAATTGTGAGTTGATCTTTCGGCAAACTTTCAAGGGGACAGGGGAAGTTTCCCCCCCATCCCTATACTCTCATACTACCCAGTTTAAGAAAGCTTGTACAACACCCTCTCTTGTTTCACTTGTACTTATAATTACAATGACCTTAAGAAGAATGCAATGCTGTGTTAGAGTTTGATCAGAAAAATAGAACCATTAAGAGGTGTTTTATATAGATATATGTTAAATATGTATATATATATAAACATGTATATTATATAGGTATTTGATCCTATACATATGCAATTGTGAAACCTTGTTAAACAGTCTCTAATTCTGTTGATTTTACATCTGGTTCTGGAGCTTGAAGTCAGGCAGGTAGTTGAGAAGAGGATTAATGTGAAGTGGAAGAGAACAAGGGCAAGCTGGAAACCACAAAGATGGACTGGATTTCCTGTTGGTCTCTCACCATCTTCAATGAGGTGGGTGCCATGCAGAAGTTGGCATCCTTCATCAAAAAGCTAAACAGTTATCTGACCCAGGAATCAGAGAACCTTGAGCATCCACGGGGAGGAGGAACTGCTGAATGCCTATTCCTGCCTCTATGCCAAGATGATTAGTCAGCAGATAAGTGACAACATGTGTGAACTGCAACAGCACCTGGTGCCCCTGCGTCAACCTTCCAAGTGTAAAAGCAATTTGGCTGCTACTTCATTTCTGCCTTCCAAATCCCACACAAAATGACTCTTCTGTGATCCTTGCTAACTAGGAGCTGTTCAGGGAAGGAAATTCTGAGAAATATAATTCTAGCTTAGCTAAGTTGAGACAACTCCGTTACAAATGCCATCTATGACATAACAAAGTCCAAGGAAAGTTAGAATCTGGGTCCCCGTTGACATTAAGCATACCCAGAAACTCTTCCTAACTCTGAACCTCTGGCTATGAGAGATTGCAAGTGACCTTGTCTTCATTATTTAAGTTGGAGCATCTGTTCTTGCTATTGAATTCATCCTGATACAGTAATCATCACATTAGCCTGTAATGAGAGAATGTATGAGAATGGAACATATGGAAAGGAGGTTTTATTTTTATTTTTATTTTTATGAGGGATGATGGAAGATGGAAGAAAAATTAGGGGAAATTCCACAAGAATTCCACCCTTTGAAAAGCTCTCAAATATCAGTAGTTGAGATAGGGAGCCGTTAAGGATAAATCATGTAGTTCCTGTTTTGGCAGAAGATCAAACTAGATGGCAGAAAAACAATGTTTTTGATTGTTTCCCTCACACACATTTGTTTCAAAGCAAATATCTTTGCAGTATTATATTTTTTACTTTAAAAATGAACTTTACTCTTTCACATTGTGGAACTAGGAAAGAGGCACTAAAAATGCATTTTATGGATGGTCCCCCAGGGGAGAGTACACACCAGACTGGAATGTACTTTAGTGCAGTCACATGACACAAGCTGAAGTGTTTTATGGAATTAAAAGAAAAATGAGGGGTTTCTTTCTCCCTAAATGTACCGGAGTACAAGACCATCTTCTTTACTACATAAACTTGTGTCTAATATCCTCCCTCCCTTTGGGCTCCCAGTGACCTAATTATTCAAATCTGTACAATACTACATTTTGTGAAATGAGTTTGGAAAGTAGCAAGGAATATATATATACCAAATTATATAATATTTTGGTGAATGTAAGCCTAGAGGAACTGTTTGTATAACTTAAGTGTATCTTTTGAAACCATATTCATGGTATTATTTTATTTTCTACTAACTGTATAATTAGAACATGTTCCTTCGAGATACATGAGTGTATTCTGAATACGCAGACGAACATTAAACCCACAAATACATAGTTGATAAGATTTTAAACTTGCAGAAGAGCTCCTTTAAACTCTTTTTATCAAACTACTGTCAATAATTCTGCACAAATGGCCTTTTTGTTGTTAAAGTACGTATAACAGTGGTACTTTTATTCTCAGAAATACCTATTATTCCGCAAGGCAAATAAAGGATTTGAGATTCATTGTTTTCTGTATTTATTTCAAAACCACTTACTCAGAAGAAAAATTTTGATATCAAACTTTTCTTCATAAGAAATTACCAGAGTGTATTTTATGGATTCACTTCTAGCTCATTACTGCCAGCAATTTTCAAGCCCCATAGGATAGTTGTAAAGTTACAAAGCTACACCGGATTGGAGAAGAGTTCGTGTTGAAGAATCATGAGTCATGATTGACTGCCCTTAACTTTTATGTGATGTAGCTTTACTAGGTACCTCTCAGGATTATATGTGTGTACAGTTTTATAAAGTAAGTAGTATGTGGAAATCAAGTAAGGAGTGTTTCCATGTGACATGTTTCAAGATATGTTTGTGATTCTAGGGTGAGATGAGAGAATCTAAACTACCCAACATCTAAAGTGCTTGCTTAGATATGTAACAAATCCCAGGTATTTTCTATTTATTATATTATTTAGTTAAAACATTGAACCTGACATTTTGGTATCTTTCATCTAACCATCCATATCAAATGTTCTCATTCAGACATTACCCAGCATCATTGTTTACGATCAGAAACTCTGGTCCTTAGGTCTCGTGGCACTTAGACTCCTTTATGCCATGATATTGCAGCGGTATTGAGAGAGTATTTTATGGGAAATTTGATAGTCTCCACTACCACAACTGAATAAATAAAGAACAAGTAACCACCCTTGTGAGTTTTGAAAAGATTATACTTTTTAACAATCTTCCCCCCATCACCAGGGACTTTCTAGCAGTATGAGAAGCAGTACCAAATGCTTTATTCTAAATAGATTCACATTAACTAACACAATATTTTAGATTCTTTAGAGAGTTAGTCTGAGTTCCTAAGTCAGCCTCTAATTGTGTTTCATCTCCTTCTCCTGCATTTTATTTGGTGTTTGTCTAAAGAAAGGAAAGAGGAAAGCAAATATAAATTGTACTATATTTTACTGAATCTTTGG
>NW_012148541.1:1140121-1141026 GCF_000956105.1 Propithecus coquereli | reverse complement strand
TAGGTAATTAAAAGATTGATAGCCTGAATAGAAAAATAATAATAATATTTAAGAGCCGTCAAATAAGAATTCTTTATAAGAGCTATTAGAACTGTGTCTGTCTATATGTTTATATGTCTATGTGTCTATATATATCATTGTATGTGATATTTCACTACCATAGTATGTAAAAGAGCTCTAATTAGTTACCTTTAAAAATGAGCAAGTGCTTAAATCAAATATTTTGTTGAGAAGATAGAAACTAACTCAAATGCTTTCTAGTTCATGTGACTTTAACAATACAGTAATTGACCTCTGCTCAGCTTTCTTTTCAATTCTGTTGCATCTGGTTGACAATTTCTCTTTGCATTCACCTTCAGAGGGAGATAGTGAACATGGACTTGGATACCTCAGAGATACTACTGTGAGTCTCCTTCAATATTCTTTCAAATTCTCTAAGCTGTTTAGACTCTATAACGTTTAGCCAGAGATCCACTCTTGTTTAGTACTTGTTCAGTACCTTGAAGATCTTTTGCTCTGTAACAGGGTGCTTTCTTAGACTCTCTCGTTCTCTTAAACACTCTAGCTGTATGAGACCATAAAGCCTCTAGGTAGACTCCAGTGGGTACAGACAACTGTTACTTACTTAGGACAAAATATCTGAGGGCACTCAAGCCCATCCCAAAATGCCTTGAGTCAGTTTCGTCATAGCCCTCATTGCTTGCATGTTAACAAAAGGAAAAGCTACCACTATTTATGCAGAATCCAAATATGCCTTTGTAATCTGCCATGTAGTTTGCACAAGTTGGAAATCTCGTGGTTTCTTAATTTCTGCTGTCACTCCTATTGCCAATGGACCTATAATATCAGATGGATTGTATATTGGGCCAAACAGGGCCCCTGTGGCTGCTTTTCTTTTAACTTTT
>NW_012148541.1:1092620-1129429 GCF_000956105.1 Propithecus coquereli | reverse complement strand
CTTATTGTGTTTCATCTCCTTCACCTGCATTTTATTTGGTGTTTGTCTAAAGAAAGGAAAGAGGAAAGCAAATATAAATTGTACTATATTTTACTGAATCTTTGGGGTAAATCTTTGATAAATTATTTCAGGGTAGTATGTTACAAAAAGAAAAACTTTGTTTTCTAGGCTGAAGGTCTAATTGGTAAATACATTTGACTTAATGATGACCATTTATTCCCCATCTTTCAAATGAATTCGCTTTGAAAACAAATGAAGAGCAGCTCTCCTTCTTTCCTCCTTTAAGTGTTTGGGTGTGGCATGCTCAGATGTTCCTGCTGGATTCCAGCTGGAGCAGTGTGATACCCTGCTGTTCAGTAGTTTATTTGCTCCTTTCTTGTACATGACTACATGAACCCAAAGATACACGGTACCTAGTTAATTCCAGCTGATGGAGACCAGAAAATTTGCAAGTAGATGGTTTTATATTATTGTAAATAAAAAGAGGGCCTGGGAATTCTGATTCCAAAAAAAAAAAAAAACATCGAACCACCCTTAATGAGCTGTCATTTTTGAATATGAGTCTCTTTACATTTTGTCATTGCTAACACTAAACTCTGGTTTGAAACTCAACTTGCTATGTCCAAGAGTAAATTAATACCTTAAAAATAACAGATTCTTGCTATGCTTTGAAAGAAAACATGAGTGTTACATTGTGTAAAGTCTTCACTGTAAAATTAGATACACTGAAATAACAAATTTTAAATCTTTATTATTCTTTTCTTTATTTAGTTTCACAACTAATCTTAAACAATTTTGATGGCATTGTTTTGTTTAAAGGTAAACTCCAAATTCCCTAGCAAGATCTTTCAAAACTTCATTCATTCTCCCCTTCAAACGTCCCTCAAACTCAATTTTTCCCAACTACGATACCTCCCTTGAACAGTGGACCATGGCCCTACTTTTGCTCATACCACTCCTTTGGCAGAGGATCTATACCTCTCCTCCCCCTAGGAAATACTATTGTAGATATTGCCTACTTTTTGAAGAGAAGTTCTGTACCACCCAAGCAAAATTACTCCTAATCCCTCCTTCATCTATACTTCTATAGCATTTTGTGATTACCATGGTTTTAGCACACAGAAAATTCACATTTTAATTGGTCATTTATGTATTTTTCCTCTTGCTAAACTGTGATCAGGTCCATTTGAAATAGTAGTTTGTCTTCTTTTGACAAGTATTTACTAGGCTCTCAAGCTTCCAAAATGAATAGAACACTGCAAAAAAATTATGTATAAAGTGCCATGGAGACCCCAAATATTGAAACATTATTATTGGTTTTCACCTGGAAGAATGAGAGCACTCTAGAGTCTATGCAGGTTTTAAGCAGTAAGTGGGAGTGCTTCTCACAGACGGAGGGGGAGGGTGAAAATGTAGGTTACAGGATGAGGAAGAAAAACAGCATTGGCAACCACATAATTTTCATTCTTATTTCCTTAGCATCTCATACAATACCTGGTGAAAGTGAGTACAACAATAAATTTTTTAAAAGAATGTACAAAGCAACAAAGAAAATCTCAGCAAATTCCCAAAGGTAAAATGACATACAGATCACATTCTCTAACTGAAACTCAGTAAATCTAGACCTTGCACAAAATTATAAAATCTGAATGACTAACAAAATACATTTAACACGCAAATACATTATGTGGAAATTAAAAATGATTTTAAACTACTCTTGCTTAAAGAAGTAACCAAAGTGAATGTGAAGACAATAAGGAAAGAAAAAGGGAAAGATATATGGTCGGTGCATATGATGTTAACATGAGGAGGTAGTTTTCAATTCACCTGCAATAACCAATTAGACAATTCACTGGAACGTACTGATCCCGTTTACATTAGTAATAAAACCTTATTTTGATATTTACTGCTGGACTTGCTCCCATTTTCTTCCAGAGAACACTTAACAAAAGATGCTTTAAAAAGTTGAAGGCCTCAGTCTTTTCTCCTGCTAAGGCTGCTATTTGCAGCCACAATTTTAAAACTTTCAGTTTGTGGTACAAAAACAATTGGCTTTTTCAGCCTGCAAAGTTCTAAATCACAAGACCCTTTGTCAACTTATATCACATGCTTTAACAAGAGTTCCTTCTTTAGCAGAGCCTCTCCCTCAGCAAGAGCTACTTGAGTGCCTAGCTCTAGTCTGAGTTCATCTATGTCAGGCAAAGACTTTGCTAAAAATAGCAAGAAAGAGGCCAGTATATGCAAACATCATGAATTTCTCTTACTGTCCCCTCTAATACTATAACTTCAGTTGGCACATGGTCTACTTCCTAAGATAAAGCTGGCAACTGTTTAACCAAATGCTTTGTCATTGTCTAACAAGGCTTTCTACTTTACCAACCTGCTGTCTACATCTGAGTTCTTAATATGCAGCTCGATTTTTTACTCCATTCAGCCAATTATATATTTAGGTTCTATTTCTTGCAACATCTCACAAATGCCAAAATCTGTATCAGATAGAATTTGTGTACGTAAATAAAAAATATATAGTAATGGTGGCTTAAATAAAATAATTTTCTCTCAAATTACTGACAGAGATGGACTGCCCTTGGCTGATGTGGTGGCTTTGTAATTATCCAGGACTCACATTCCTGCTATCAATCACTCTGCTCTACTAGTCTTGACTCTGGCATGGATCCTCAAGGATGCTTCACAGTCCCAGATGACTGTGGGAGATGCAGCCAACACATGGGTGTTCAAGACAGAAAAAAGGAAGTAGGAAGGGAAGGAGAAAAGATGTATATACAAGCTAAGTCAATACCCTTTAAGAAGTTTAAAGGAAGCCTCAAACAACAATTTCCACTTATTTATTGTTGGAAGTTCCTAGCTGCAAGGGAGAATGGAGAAAATAATCCTTTACCCCAGCATATTTTTTTGGGAATATAATTAGAATTCTGTGTATTCAGAAGGAAAATGTGGATACCGGATAGTCCCAATTTAGCTGTCTTTACAACAGAGCCTACCTTCCAGAATTCACAAAAATTAATTGCAGATGTAGAAAGATATAAACTTTATTTAAAAATCTACAAAATTATTAGAACAATATTTAGTATAAATAGTTATAACACTGTGAGATATAAAAGGGATGACAGACAAGGTTAACCACATAAAATTAAAACAAACAAAATAAAATAATCTCTATGTCAAAAGATACTATATACAAGTTAAAAGACAAGTATAAGGCTGGGATAACTATTTTCAGCATATATAACAAATAAGGGATTAATATTCAAAATATATAAAGAATTATGGCAAAAAATCTAAAATAAAAAACATGGTCTAAAAAAATCAACAGGTATTTCAGAGAAGAGAAAATACAAATGGCCAGTAAACATTAAAGATGCTCAACCATGTAGTAATTAGGGGAATGCAAATAGAAGTAATGAGATAAAATTTCAAATGCATCATTTGACAACAATTAAAATGACTAAAAAGTTAATATCAAAGTATAGTATGGCATGGACTAACATGTACTCTTACACATTCTACTTTTATGGAGGATAATTCAATAATATCTATCAGAATTTTAAATGCACACACTCTCTGGGCAAGCAATTTCAACTCTAGCCATCTCTAGAACATCTAGGTTATCTAATTTATTGACATATGATTGTTCTTATATTCCTATACAATCTACTTTTCAAAATTTCTCTAAAATTGTTAGCAATATCCCTTCTTTTATTTTTGATTTTATTAATTTGAGTCTTGTCTCTTTTTTTCCTGGTTAGTCTAGCTAATTATTTATAAAGTTTGTTGATTTTTTCAGATGCAAGCTTTGTTTTTTCTTTCTTTATTGTTATTCTTTATCTATTTTGTTTATTTCCATTCTAATCTTTATTAGTCCCTTCTGCTTTATTAGTTCCTTCTGCTTGTGTTCATTTTCAATTGATCTTCCTTATCTTGTTCTTCAAGATGGAAGTTTGAGTTATTGACTTGAGATATTTATTTTTAATGTAGAATTTTAGAGCTATAAATTTCTCTCTGAGCATTGCCTAAACTGCGTCCTATAAATTTTGGGATCATTATTTCCATTTCATTCATCTCAAAATATTTTTTACTTTTCCCTTTGATTTATTCTTTGGCCTCTTTGTTATTTAAGAATGTGTTAATTTCCATGAGTTTGTGATTTTTCAATACCTTCTTTAATTGATTTATAATTTCATTCCATTGTGGTCAGAAAATATACTTTGATATTTTAAATACTTTTAAATATATCAAGACATTTTGCAGCTTAACATATATAGTTTATCCTGGCGAGTGTTCCATGTGAACTTGAGAAAATTATATTCTGCTGTTGTTGGATGGAGTGTTATATAGGTGTCTGTTATGGTTAGTTTACATTACTGTTCTTCTATTTTCTTGTTTGTTGTCAAATTGAATTTATCATTTATTGAAGGTGGTATATAAAAGATTTGCTCCTACATTACTTTATTCTCCCTTTTATGCTGTTATTGTCATAAATTACATCTTCTTAATACAATGTTTAATATTGTATAATTATTGCTTTATGCAACTGTCTTTTAAATAATATAAGCTAAAATAGAGGTTGTAAGCAAAAAATAAATTTACACTTCCTTTTTTATTTATCTATGTAATTACTTTTACCAGAACTCTTTATTTCTTCAAGGGAATTTGAGTTACTATCTAGTATTCTTTCATTGCAACATGAAAAACTACTATTAGTATTTCTTGTAGGGCAGAACAGCTAGTAATGAAGTCTCTTTGCTTTTATCTGGGAATGTCTTAATTTCTCTTAAAGTTTTTCAGAATAAAAGTTCCTGGTTAATAGGCTCTTTTTTTTGCACTTTGAACATATCATCCCACTACTTTCTGACCTCATCATTTCTGATAAGAAAATAGCTATCAATATTATTGGGGATGACTTTTAGATATGTTGCTTTTCTTTTCCTGATTTCAGAATTTTTGCTATACCTTTGGCTTTCAACAGTTTGATTATAATTATGTATCTAGAACTGGATCTCTTGCAAAATACTATAGCAGTTTCTGAACATGTTAAATACAGAGTTACCATATGACCCAGCAATTTCACTTGTTGGTATATATCCAAGAGAATTTCAAACATATGTTCACATATTAACTTGTACAAAAATATTCACAACAGCATTATTAACAATAGCCACATTATAGAAATGACCCAAATATCCATCAGTTGCTAAATGGTTGAAAAAATATGGTATATCCATAAAGTGAAATATTATTTGGCAAAGAAAAGTGTGAATAACTGATATATGCTACATTGTTGAGCCTCAAAAACATGCTAACTGAAAGAAGTCAGATACAATTAGCCACAAATTGTATGAATCCATTTATATGAAATATACAGAATTAGTAAATCCATAGAGACAGAAAGGGAATTAGTGGCTTTCAGGCATTTGCAGGACAGAATTAGGAGTGATTGCTAATGGGTACAAGATTAGTTTTGTGAATGATTAAAATATTCTAAAATTTGATTATGGTGATAATTTCACAACCATTATGGCGTATCTGTGAATATACTAAATACAACTGAATTGTACACTCTAAAATGGTTAATTTTATGGTTTGTTAATTGTGTCTCAATAAAGCTAGTATAAAAAGAGAAAGAAATTTGAGTGCTAATATTAAGAAAAATAGATAATTGACAGTCAAAGATAGTATGCTTTCTTCCAATTATTATGATCGTCATTAGTAGTAGCCTCTCATTGTTATTGACTTGAGTATTTACATTCAGGGATATAAATTTATTAGTATTAGGGTGCAGGAAAATACAAATACAATTATTTTTAGCCAAGAATACCAGATGAAGACTTATGTTACATCAAGCTCAGGGCATGCAGTACAAATATACAGAGCAGGGGAAGTACTATGCACACAAAAAGCCCAGACTTCATCACTATGTAATATATCTATGTAACAAAATTGTACTTGTACCACTGAAATCTATAAAAATAATAAGAAAATATGATAATTTAAACTGTAAAGAAACACAAATGTACAAAACCTACTTATTTTTTTTAAGATGAATTCCAGGTTTAATTTACTTCCCATATTGATTTGAATGTTTATTGAATCCTCTATAATGACAGAATTAAATTTATTTTTATTCTGAGATTATTACATTAATAACATCTCTTTTGGAAATAAATAATTCATCATTCAGAAAAGAAATGTGTATGTGTGGTTCATTATGAAAAGACAGCATCCACGTTTGAGAAAACTATCTACAGATAAAGAAGAAAATATAAGAAATACAAACATGGTAAGTAAACAGAACTGAGTTTTTCAAAATTAGTCAAATTTTTGAAATCTAAGCCAAAAATTTAATTGAAATAATTATTACATGGTGATTGAATTTAAAATGCACACACAGAAGTAATCATCTTTATGCTTTATTTTCCTCCTTTATGGGCAAAAGTGTTAGAATTTAGTTATAGATATCAACCAATAACTTTTCAAACACAAATTCTACAATTATTTTTTTTAAAAAGAAGTTCAATGCTATGTCACTTTATGTGGTTGAATTTGAAAATAAACTGTATGAAACATCAGATAACCTGAGTAATGGTAGTAAGTTCACAAGTGTAACTAGTGTGTTCTTGAATCTACCATGTGCTTGAAATAAACACATCTGTTATAGACTGAATGTTTGTGTCCCCTCAAAATTCATATGATAAAATTCTAACCTGCAATATAATGGTATTAAGAGTTAGGGCCTTTGGTAGGTGATTAGGTCATGAGGGCAGGGCCTTCATGAATTGGATTAGTGCTCTTAATAAAAGGGAGTTTAGAGAGCTCCATCCTCCCTCACCATTTCTACCATGGGAGGACAAAGCAAGAAGACAGATGTTTATGAAACAGGGAACTAGCCTTCACCAGACCCTGAATCTGCTGATGCCTTAATTTTGGGTTTCAAAGCCTCCAAAACTGTGAGAAATAAATTTCTGTTGTTTATAAGCCAACCATTCTATAGTATTTTGTTAGAGTAGCCCAATAGAATATGGTAACATCTATAGATAAAAACCTCTTCACAGAGTTCACAGAATAATAACCATATCGATATGATTGATTTAAAAACAAATTTCTGTATAGATTCTGCAATATACATTGTTCTATATAAAAGAATTCTATAAGATACCATATTATAAAATTCGTAATGTGTCTATTATCCTTAACAACATTAGTCACTATATTACTTGTTGCTTTCTTGATGAGGATTTTCAGTATAAATTTCTTTCTAGCCCTAACATCAAGAATATTTGTGCATTTTCCTCACCCATTGACTTGTTTTTATCTGACAGACACTATCAACTATCATTTGGTTTTTCTAACACATATAGGAGATCTAACGGCATGTATTTTTCATATTAGCTTCATTCTCAGATATGTTTTATATTCTACCTTTGTTTTGCTATTTTTCTTTGTCATATATTTGTAATTTGTCATCTTTCTCTATTTTTTATTTTGTTGTGAGTGGCTTTATGTTGATAATTGGTGCAAGATGAGAAATAAATATTAGATATCAACTGACTATGTGATATCTCTCCTGTTAGGTGTCTCAAAGGCACCTAAATTCATAATGTCCAAAACTGAGCTTATGATCTCTCTCTATGAAATACATGTCTAGTATAGGCATATTTCATTTTATTATACTTCACTTTATTACAAATTGTAAATATCGTGATTTTTACAAATTGAATGTGTGTGGCAACTCTGAGTAGATTGAGTCTATAGGAGCCATTTTTCCAATAGCACCTGCTCATTTAGTGTCTCTGCATCACATTTTGGTAATTTTCACAATATTTCAAAGTTTTTATTATTATAGTCTCTTTTATGGTGATTTGTGATCATTGTAATTGTTTGGGGGTGTCTCAAACCACACTCACATAAGACAATGAATATAATTGATCGACATTATGTACATTCTTACTAGTCCATGGACCAGCTGCTCCCCCATTTCTCTGCCTTTTCTCAGGCATCTCTATTCCCTGAGACACAACAGTGTTGAAATTAGGCCAATTAATAACCTTACATCTGCCTCTAAGTGTTCAAGTAAAAGGAAGAGTCATACATTTGTCACTTTAACTCAAAAGCTAGAAATGATTAAGCATAGTGAGGAAGGCATGTCTAAAGCCAAGATAGGCTAAAAGCTAGGCTTCTTGCACCAGTTAGCCAAGTTATGAATGTGAAGGAAAAGTTCTTGAAGGAAATTAAAAATGCTATTCCAGTGAACACATGAATGATAAGAAAGCAAAATAGCCTTATTTCTGATATGGAGAAAATTTTGGTGATCTGGGTAGAAGATTAAATCAGCCACAATATTTCCGTAAGCCAAAGACTAATCTAGAGCAAGGCTCTAACTCTCTTCACTTCTGTGAAGGCTGAGAGAGGTGAGGAGCTGCAGAGGAAAAGTTGGAAGTAAACAGAGGTATAGTCACCCCTCCTCCCATAAATATGGAAGCCTAAAAATTGAGAGTGGGGAATATGTAACAGAGGGAATGGCATGAAAAAAATAGCAAAAGATGTTTTCTGTCTCTTTAAAACTTCCCCCACTCTTTTTGGGAATCAAGACCTGCATCCCTGCCTTGGGAAGGTGGTCCAGAGGGGCAGGAGAATGTCTTTTGCTCTCCGTGCTGCAGGAGATAGCTCAAACTGTGGGCTCCATCTCAGCCCCGCACCTGGCCTTTGGAGGTCTGGATGGGCCTCCCAGGTAGGTCACAGCTTTGTCTTTGGCAGAGATGAGATGATTAGAATCATTAACTGTAATTAAACAATAGCCTGAACTGAGGGCCCTCCCTTTAAAAGCTCTATACTTCTGCTTCTAGACAGGAATTTGGATTTTGAGACAATAGTCTATACCGTTTTCCTTCTCTGCTGGCAAAGTAATAAACTTCTCTTTCCTTCCCCTAAAACCACTTGTTCTCATTCTTCTGATGCAGCCTTGAGGACAAATGCCAAGTTTTTGGTAATAGTTTGTTGGTAACAGATTGAAGGAAAGAAGCTGCCTTCATAACATAACAGTGCAAGATGAAGTGGCAATGGATAATGGAAAAAACTACAGTAAGTTATCCAGAAGATCTAGCTAAGAAAATTGATGAAGTTTACTACACTAAATAACAGATTTTCAAAGTAGATGAAACATCCTTTTACTGGAAGAAGATGCCACCTAGGACTTTCATAGTTAAAGAGGAGAAGTCAATGCCTGACTTCAAAGTTTCAAAGGATAGTCTGACTCTAGGGCTAATGCGACTAGTGTCTATAAGTTGAAGCCAATGCTCATTTACCATTCTGGAAATCCTAGTGCACTTAACAATAATGCTCAATCTACTCTTCCTGTGCTTTATAAATGGAACACGAAAGCTTGGACTAGAGCATATCTATTTACGGCATGGTTCGCTGAATATTTTACGCCAAATGTGGAGGCCTACTGTTTAGAAAAAAAGATTTATTTGAAAATATTATTGCTTATTGACAATGTACCTGGTCACCCAAGAACTCTGATAGAGATGTACAAGGATCTTAACGATGTTTGCATGTATGCTAATACAACATCCATTCTCAAGCTCATGGAGTAATTTTAACATTCATATCTTATTATTTAAGAAATATATTTCATAAGGTTATAGCTGCCATGGTTGGATTCCTATGATAGATTTGGGCGAAGTAAATTGAAAACTTCTGGAAAGGATTGACCATTATAGGTGCCATTAAGGATATCCATGATTCATGGGAGGAAGTCAAGTTATCAACATTAACAGGAGTTTGGAAGAAGTTGATTCAAACTCTCATGGATGATTTCAAGGGGTTTGAGACTTCAGTGGAGGAAGTACTCCCATCAGCAGTGTATGAGTGCTCCTGTCTCTCTACATCCATGGCGACATTTGCTGTTTTGGAAATTTTTGAAACAAGCCATTCTCATTAGAGTTAAGTGATATCTCATTGTGGTAATGATTTGCATTTCCCTGATTATTAGAGATGTTGATCATTTTTTCATGTTTTTGGCCATTAGTAAAACTCTTTATATTCATAAGCAGATTAACAAAATGTGGTATATGTATGCCATGGAATACTAGTCAGCCATAAAAAAGGGTGCATTAATACCTTTTGCAACAATTTGGATGGAACTGGAGACCAATATCCCAAGTGAAGTATCTAAATCAAATGTTTCTGGGACATTGGTCTGTCTTCTTTTGAAACATTCCTGTTCATGTCCTTTGTCCATTTTTTAATGGAGTTGTTTGATTTTTTCTTGTTGTTTATCCTGAGTTCTATATGGATTCTAATTATCAGCCCCTTATTGGATGTGTAGCAAACAAATATCAGGTTGTCTATTCCCTTTAATGATAGTTTCTTTGGATGTGCAGAAGCTTTTTAATTTGATCAGATCCCATTTATTTATTTTTATTGTTGCTGTGATTGCTTTTGGGGTATTCTCCATATATTCTTTGCCTAGGCTGATGTTTGTAAGAGTTTTTCTAACATTTTCTTCTAGAATTCTTATAGCTTCATTCCTTAGGTTTAAGTCTGTTATGCATTGTTAGTTGATTATTTGAGTGGTGAGATGTGCAGATCCTGTTTCAGACTTCTACATGTGGCTATCCAATTTTACCAGCAGCATTTGTTGAACAGGGTTTCTTTTCCCCAGTGTATGTTTTTGTCTGCTTTGTCAAAGGTCAGATGGGTATGTCAGGATGGTTTTATATCTGGGTTCTCAAACCTGTTCCGTCGGTCTATGTCTCTGTTCTTGTGCCAGTATCACACTGTTTTGGCTACTATAACTTTGTAGTATAGCTTGAAGTCTGGCAAATTGATGACTCCTAATTTGTTCTTTTTGCTTAAGATTTCTTTGGCTATTTGGGGTCTTCTCTGATTCCATATGAAGCACAGAATTATTTTTTCTACACCTGTGAAAAATGATGTTGGTATTTTAATAGGGATTGCATTGATTTTGTAGATCACTTTGGGTAGTGTAGACATTTTAACAATATTTAAAATTTTGTTGAATATTATTTAGCAAATTTTGCCAATCCATGAGCTTGGTATGGTGCTCCATTTGTTTATATCCTCTGCAATTTC
This sequence comes from Propithecus coquereli, assembly GCF_000956105.1. Lineage (NCBI taxonomy): Eukaryota > Metazoa > Chordata > Mammalia > Primates > Indriidae > Propithecus > Propithecus coquereli. The sequence goes on along the minus strand of NW_012148541.1, from coordinate 1,118,317 downwards.
TTTACTCAGTGTTTTGTAGTTCTCTCTGTGTATATCTCTCACCTCCTTGGTTAAATATATTCCTAAGTATTTTATTTTCTTTGATGGTATTGTGAAAGGTATTGTGTCTTTGATCTGATTGTCAGCATGACTGTTATTGGCGTATATGAAAGCTACTGATTTGTGTGCATTGATTTTGTAGCCTGAGACATTGCTGAATTCATTTATGATTTATAGGAGTCTCTTGGCAAAATCTTTGAGGTTTTCTAGATAAAAGATAAAATAATCAGCAAAGAGCAATAGTTTGACCTCTCGTTTCCCCATTTGAATATCCTTGATTTCCTTCTCTTGCCTGATTGCTCTGGCTAGGACTTCCAGTGCTATGTTGAATAGAAATAACAGTGGGCAAACTTCTCTGCTTTCACCTCTAATGGGGAATTCTCTCAATATTTCCCCATTCAGTATGATGTTGGCTGTGTGTTTGTCATATATATTTTTATAATATTGAGCTGTGTTCCATCTATACTTATTTTGTTAAGATTTCTTATCATAAAAGGTGCTAGATTTTGTCAAATGCCTTTTCTGCATCTATTGAGGGGATTGTATGGTCTTTGTTTTTGTTCCTATTTATGTGGTGACTCACATTTATAGATTTGTGTATGTTTAACCACCCTTGCATCTCTGGGATGAAGCCCACCCAATCATGGTGGATTATATTTTTGAAGTGCAGCTGAATTTGGTTTGCTAGAATTTTATTTTGAATTTTTGCATCTATATTCATAAGAAATATTGGCCTGTAGTTTACTTTTTTTTTGTTGTGTCCTTTTCTGGCTTTGATATCAGAGTGATATTGGCTTCATGGAATGAGTTGGGAAGGGCTCCTCCCTTCTCAATATTATGGAATAATTTCTGAAGTATAGATACCAGTTCTTCTTTGTAGATTTGCTGAAATTTGGGTGTGAAACCATCTGCTCTGGGATATTTTTGTGTTTAAAGTTTTTCATTGCTGCTTCAATTTTGCTAGTTGATATTGGTCTGTTCTAGATTTCCATTTCTTCCTGATTGAGCCTAGGGAGGTTGTGTGTTTCTAAGAATTTGTCCATGCCCTCACCATTTTTAAGTTTATGTGCATAGATGTTTTTATAGTATTCAGAGATGATATTTTGTATTTTTGTGGTATCAGTTGTAATATCTCCTTTTTCATTTCTGATTAAGCTTATTAGAGTCCTTTCTTTTATGCTTCTGGTTAATCTAGCAACAGGCCTGTTGATTTTGTATATCTTTTCAAAGGACCAACTTTTTGTTTCATTAGTCTTCTAATTCTTTTGTTGGCAATTTCAAACCCTTTGTTAATTTTTCTGAATTCTTTTTCTGTATTAATTTGAACTTCATTGAGCTTCCTCAAAAGAGCTATCTTGAATTCTCTGTCTGAAAGGTCACATATCTGCATCTCTCCCAGACTGGTTGCTGGTGTCTTAGTTAATTTTTTTGGTGAGGTTGTGTTTTCCTGGATGGTCTTGATGCTTGTGGATGTTTGTTTATGTCTCGGTATTAAAGAGTTAATCTTTGTAGCCTGGGTGTGTTTGTACCTGTCCTTGAGAAGGTTTTTCAGGTATTGAATGTTATGATCTAAGTATTTGGTTACTGTAGCCATATCAGCATGAAGGGGTGCTACAAGACAATTAATCCTGTGACTCTTGCAGATTCCTAGGTGTACCACCTTGTTGGGCTTGGGTAAGATCCAGGATAATTACCTGGATTACCATGCAATGTCTCCCATTATCATTCCTTATCCCCCACCCCAAAAGGAGCCTCATTCTCCATACTGGGCTGCCTGGAGTTGGTGGATGTGTGATACAACATTCCTGTGGCCACCAAAACTAGGACTGTGCTTGGTCATACCTGAAGCCATCACAGTACTGGGGATCACCCAAGGCCTGTGGTGTCTACTGCCTGGCTACTGGTGGTATTTATTCAAGACCCAAGGAATCTTTAGTCAGTAGCTGGTGAATTCTGCTAGTACTGGGTGCTTCCCTTCAGTGCAATAGATTCTCCTCTGGCCCAAGGTAGATCTATAGATGCCACATAGGAGCTAAGACCTGGAATCAGGGGCTTCAGGAATCTGCTTGGTACTTTATTTTACTGTGACTGAGATAATACTCAAGTTACAACACAAAGTTGTCTGTACTCTTCTCTCTCCTTTCCTCAAGCAGAAGGAGTCTCTCCCTAAGCTGCACTGCCTGGACTTGGGTGAAGAGTGATGTAAGCACTCCCTTGGCTGTCACAGCTTGTATTTCACTGGGTCATGTGTTCCCCAAATCCACTGGCTCTGAGCCCCATGCAGCATCAGGACTTGACCAAGGACTGCAGTCATCACGGTCTGCTTGCCTCTCAAATTTATTCTGGTCCCAGGCCACTTTAGTCAGCAGGTGGTGGAGCTAGCTGAAACTAAGTTTCCTACTGCTGGGCCAGAGTATCCTCCTCTGGCCAGGGTTTGTCTAAATGCTCCCACCCTGGGCATTAGCAGAATTCCAACCTGTGTTGTGTTCCATTGATATAGGTTGGTCCTGAGTTCCAATGCAAAGTTTCACAATCACTTTGCTCTCCCTTCCACAAACACAAAGAGTCTCTCTCCCCAGGCACAGTGCTGCCAGGGGATAAAAGAGTAGTGGTTTAGGCAATGCAAGACTGGCTTTCCTACCCTCTTCAGTGCCTACTTCTGTAATATGATGTAAAACTCAGGTACTGTGATCACACATTTGATTTTTGGTTCTTATGAAGGTACGTTCTTGCATGGATAGTTGTTCATTATGGTGTTCCTACAGGAGGGACAATCACTGGAGGGTTCTATTTGGCTGTCTCAGTCTTTCTCCTCTCCTTCTTTCCTTAAAATTTGCTTTAGTGATTGCCTTAGAGTTTGCAGTACACATTTAGGACTAATACAAGTCCATTTTCAAATAATGCTATGTTTCTTCAAATAGTGTGTGTTATAATAACATAACACTCCAAATTACTCCCTCCATCCCTTGTATCTCTGCTGTCATTCATTTCATTTATATATAAGCATATCAAATACATTTTTGCTATTATTATTTTGAACAAATTATTACCTGTTAGGTCAATTAAGAATAAGAAAATTAAAAGTTTTTATTTTACCGTCACTTATTCATTTTCTGATGCTCTCCCTTTCTTCACATAGATCTGAATTTTTTCCCTGTATCACTTTCATTTTCTCTAAGGAACTTCTTTTAACCTTTCTTTCAAGGCAGGCCTACTGGCAACAAGTTCTCTCAATTTTTGTTTGTCTAAGAAAGTCTTTATTTCTCCTTACCCTTTGAAGGAAAGTTTTGCAGAGTACAGAGTTCTAGGTTGTTGATATTTTCTTCTTAACACTGTAAATATTTTACTTCACTCTCTTCTTTCTTACATGGTTTCTGAGTAGAAGTTCGATGTAATTGTTATCTTTGCTCCTCTATTCGATAAGGTGTTTTTTTCCCCTCTGGCTTATTTGAAGACTTTTTTTTCTTTATTTTTGATTTTCTGCCGTTTTTATATGATATGCTTATGTGTGATTTTTAAAATATTTATCTTGCTTGGTATTCTCTGCTTATTCAATTTGTGCTTTTATCTGACATTCGTTTGTAAAAATTTTCTGTCAATATTGTTTCAAATATGTCTTCTATTCTATTCCCTCTTTCTTCTCCTTCTGGCATTCCCATATAGTCATTTGTTACATCTTTTGTCATTGTCCCATAGTTTCTGGATATTTTGTTCTTTTTTTCCACTTTTTTTATTTCTGCTTTTTAATTTCAGAAGTGTCTATTGTTATATCTTCAAGCACACAGGCTGTTTCATCCACCATGTCTGGTCTACTGGTCTACTATGAGCCTACCAAAAGCATTGTTTATTTCTGTTATAGTGTTTTTAATCCCTAGCACTTCTTTTTGATTCTTTCTTAGAATTTCTATTTCTTTTATATTTGCCATATTTTTGTATGTTGTCTATTTTTTCTATTAAACTCCTTAGCATTAATTGTAGTGTTTTTTTTTTTTTTTAATTCCTGGTCTGATAATTCCAACATCCCTGTCATGTCTAACTCTGGTTCTGATGCTTATTTATTCTTTTCAAACTGTGATTTTTGCCTTTGAATATGCCTTGTATTTTTTACTGAGATTTGGACTTGATGGAAAGGAGCCAATGTAAATAGGCCTTTAATAATGCAGTGATAAGTTGTGAGGGGTGGAGGAACCATTCTTGATTAGGTCTCAGTCTTTTGGTGAATCTGTGCAAACTTCACTGGTGCTTTTTTGTTTTTTCCCTGCCTTCTTTGATGGAATAGGATGGCTGTACGGGGCTGGAGTTTTCTATTTCCCTTCATTGATGTGCAAGGGTAGAGCTGGCTGGAGTTGGGTATTTCCTTTTCCCCAAGTACGGTAGGCTCTGATAAAACCCCAGCAGGTTAGATTCTCGTAAAATAGTTTATTCAGAGGACATGTGCTGCTGACTACAGAATGCTCTGGTATATTTCAAGATTGCTCCTTTTCTCCTCTCCTTGCTGGAAAGACAAGGTGATTTTTTTTTCTCTGATATTCAATGTGAGAACCTGGTAGAGCTTAAGGTAAAATTCACAAAATATGATTACCCCCTAATACTTGGCCACCCTAGAGTTTTTAACTCCCACACTTGCCCATATTAAGCATCCAAAAATTCATCAATTACAGTTCATCTTTTCCTACTCCAGTACTGTTTCTTGTGGAGATTTCTGCAGTGTTTTCTCCCCCTATGTGTAGATTGTAATTCTCTATATTTGCCTGTATGTATCTCCAATTTGGGGGGCAGTAGTTTATCTTATGACCTGACTTACCTGATGGATCTAAGAAGCGTTGTTGATTTTTAAGTTTGCTCAGCTTTTTATCTGTTCTTAGGACAGAGTGTTGACTTCTAAGCTTCTCACATGCTAGAGCAGAAATCTGCCTTTAACAACCTTAAAGGGGGAAATTTTATCCAAATGACCAGAAATGAATTAGAAATTACCTCTTAAATATGACTATTTCAAAAGGCAATAGACCAGGACATTATTTCTTGGAATTTGAAAGAAATCTGTGAAAAGTAAATGAGATTTTGTTTATATGGAAATCCCAATTTAGGATGTTTAGAATATTTCTATGCTAAAGAATTTCACAGAACACAATTATTATTTTTTTTTTTTTTTGAGACAGAGTCTCACTGTGTTGCCCAGGCTAGAGTGCTGTGGCGTCATCCTCGCTCACAGCAACCTCGAACTCCTGGGCTCAAGCGATCCTCCTGCCTCAGCCTCCCGAGTAGCTGGGACTACAGGCATGCGCCACCATGCCCGGCTAACTTTTTCTATATATTTTTAGTTGTCCAATTAATTTCTTTATCTTTTTTTTAGTAGAGATGGTGTCTCGCTCTTACTCAGGCTGGTTTTGAACTCCTGAGCTCAAACAATCCGCCCGCCTCGGCCTCCCAGAGAGCTAGGATTACAGGCGTGAGCCACCGCGCCTGGCCCACAATTATATTTTTTTAAAAAAAAACTCTTTTATAACTGTAAAGCACATATTAACCTTTCTCTATATATCAGTTAATTACTATATGGAAACAGAAATCTGATTCATTTGCCCAAGCTAAGAAAATAATGGCAATGTGAATTAAACAACTAAGTTAACTGACCATTTTTGAATGTAAAACAAAATAGAGAAGATAACATTAAAACAAGTTCTTTAAACCAAATCATTCAGAAAATCAGTAGTCAAAGATTAAAAAAAATTCCAGCATATTTATGCAAAGCAATGTAGCCTTCAACAATTATTCTATACCTTAAAACAACACAGGACCAAAAATACAGCTTTTGCCAAAAAAGCAAAGACAAACGGGCACCAAATTCTTAAAATATGAAAAAAAAAGATATTTTGTGTGGATAGCTGGAACAAGAAATTGCATTTATCCCTCAGGACAGAAAAAATTTCAAATACCGACTCCTAGCATTGCCTCTCCCGAATTATCACATCTCACCCAATAAGGGGAAAAGAAAAATTTCAGTCAGTCCAATAAACTATTTGAGTCTGTCCGACTTTCATTTAAGCTGATACCAAAAGGAAACAATAACGAATAGATGAAATTATTTTTTTTAAATTAAAATATGTTGCTATATCTTTCTTTTAAATTATTTTAACGGTAAGGAAGAAAAAGCTAATTTGAAAAGATTTTTAATTAAAAGAAAATAAAGATAAATATAGTCTGATGAAATAGAGTGATACAGGAAAAAATAATTTCATATTAATGAAAAATAATCTTTTCTTCCCAAAGGATGCACGGTAAACACTGATTCAGAATAATCGTTACCTCTGGTGTTAGGTGGAGGGCCAGTATGGGGAATAGGAGAAGAAAGTGATTATGTAGTAGAATACAGAGGCTTTCAACTGTTATTGTGGTATTTTATTTTCTAAGCTAATGAGTATTCATTTAGGCACTCTTTATACTTTTTATATTTTAGATATTTCAAAATGTATATTTTAAATTACATCTAAAACAGAAGAATCATCAATGACTTGGAAAGGTCATTTTCCTTCTTCCCCTCTACCTCTAGACATTACACCAAAACCACACTGCAAAAGCCAATGAATTTCTTATATTTTTTTGAAAATCAGACACAAAGTATATTTTGTCATTTTCGTGGTTATCAATTCATGTAGTCAGTGGAGGTTATGAAAAATTAAATGAACTTTCCTTACCCTCAAGGGTAATGCTCCTTTTCCTAATGTTTTCATTTCTTCTTCCACAAGCATCTTATGCAAGTGAAGGTTTTTTATTATTTCAAAATATTAAGGGGGTGCAAATGTTTTAGGTTACATGGAAAACATTTGTAATGCTTGAGTCCTGGCTAAAGGTGTGCCCATAACCCAAATAATGTTCATAGCACCCGTTAGATTTTTGCCCCTCCCCTCCTCGCCTTACCCCCTGGTTGATTTCCACTGAGTTTTACTTCCATCTGTGCACATGTGTGCTCATTGGTTAGTTCCAATTTAATAATGAGTACATGTGGTGTTTGTTTTTCCATTCTTGAGACACTTCGCTTGAGAGAATGGTCTCCAATTCCATCCGGATTGTTGCAAAAGGTATTCATTCATCTTTGTTTTGTGGCTGAGCAGTACTCGTAGTATACATATATTGCATTTTATTAATCCACTCATAAATTGATAGGCATTTGGGTTGATTGGACATGTTTGTAATTGTGAATTTTGCTGCAATAGACATTTGAGTGCAGGTGTCTTTTTGAAGAAAAGTCTCCCCCCTCCTTTTGGGTAAATACTCAATAGTTGGACTGCTGGATCAAATGGTAGGTTCACTTTAAGTTTTCTGAGAACTCTCCATACTGTCTTCCACAGAGGTTGTACTAATTTGCAGTCCCACCAAGCATGTATAAGCATTCCTTTCTCTCTTTATCCACGCCAGCATCTATTGTGTTTGGTCTTTTTGATAAATGCCATTCTAACTGGGATGAGGTAATATCTTATTGTGGTTTCAGTTTGCATTTCTCGGATGATCAATGATGCTGAGCATTTTTTCACATGTTGAAGGGGGAAAAGTTGAAAGCATTCCCCCTAAGAACTGGAAAAAGACAAAGATGCCCACTGCCACTACTTCTATTCAATGTAGTGCTGGAAGTCCTAGCCAAAGCAGACAAGAGAAGAATATTAAGGGTATCCAAATCAGGAAAGAAGAGGTCAAATGATTTCTCTTCACTGAGAACATGATCTTTTATCTGTAAAACTCCATAGATTTCACCAAGAGTCTCCTGGAATTGATAAAGAAATTCATCAAAGTCTCAGGATACAAAATCAATGTACATATATCATAGCATTTCTATATACTAATAACAGTCAAGCCAAGAGTCAAATCAAAGACTCAATATCATTCACTATAGCTACAAAAAAAAATAAAATAAAATACCTAGGGATATAGTTAACCAAGGAGGTGAAAGATCTCTACAAGGAGAATTATGGAACTCTGAGGAAAGAAATTTGAGAGGATACCATCAAATTGAAAAACATAGCATGTTCATGGATCAGTAAAATCAATGTTGTTAAAATATTCATACTACTCAATGTGCTTTACAAATTCAATGCAATACCCATCAAATTACCAAAATCATATTTCACAGATCTAGAAAAAAAATAATTCTATGTTGTGTTTGGAACTAGAAAATAGCCCAGGTAGCCAAAGCAATCTTAAGAAAAAGAACAAAACTGGAAGCATCCTAATCATTTTACTGCCTTAGTTTTCCATGACATTTGCTCCTTTGAGATAAGGACATTTTAAAATGGAAAGGTTTTCTGAGAGAGCTGTATAAAAATGTGAAAAAGTTTTAATTGAAAACATGTTAAAATTATGGAAGGGATTGTCATTTGCTAGTATGTTCCAGGCTGTGATGGACATGTGATGAATGCCTAACTCCTGTCCCTTTCTTTGAAAGTAGCATCTATAACCCCAGCTGAAGACATTGTTTTTACTAGCTTATGCCAACTTTGTCCATCCAATAGAGGCAAGCCAATGTATTCTTTCCTTATAATTTAAACTAATCAATTTGGAGCATGTTTAAAAAAACTGGGATGCTAATTTTTAGGCCATGCATATTGATAAGCAGAGGGACATCTACATAGAAAAACAGGAGAAACGAGATGTCAAAGATAAACTGAGATAAAAGATCAGGTGGTCCAAGAGCCGGGCAATAGCTAAGTTTGTTCCTTATAAATATCCAGATCATACAGAGGCCTATTTTAAAGACTTTTGCTATTGTTCTGAGTGATATTGGAGCATGTGAAAGAGTTTTAGCAAGGATTTATAGAAGTATACTTAGATATTTAAAAATCACTCCAGATATTATAAAGACAGGAAAATGTAGGGGGTTGAGGCTGATATTGGGAGCTAGGCATGAGGCAACTGAAAAAATGCATATGAGGTTGATGGTGGTTTGGACCAGCGTGGAGGTGGTAAGAAGTGGTCAGATCAACCATACAGTTTGAAGGTAGAACCAGCAAGAGTGCCTAATGAATTTGATGTGATAAATAAGTGAAAAGGAGTTGTCAAATATGACTCCAAAATTTTAGATGAGCAACTGAAAGAATTAGTTATAAGACTGGCAAAGACATATTGACCTCAAGGTGAAGAACAGAATCTCGTAAATTACTGAGATTATTAATTGAGACAACATCTATGAAAACCAATTTGGTAAGTTACAATTGCACTTAACCTTATACCCAGCAATTTACCTTCAAGGAATTTATTCTACAGATATAGTTGCACATGTATAAAATGTCCAATATAAAGGTTATTTATTGAAGCCATCAAAAGAAGACTGGTTAAATAAATTATGATACATCCATACAATGGAATATTGTACATTCATAAAACTGAATGAAGGAGTAATTTGTGTATGGATCTGGAAAGATCTCCAAAATATATTGTTATGTGGGAAAAGTGGGGTGCAGTACAGTTTTATTAGAGCATTACCACTTGTGTAAGAAAAGATTGGGTATGAGATTAAGATATATAGGCATACATTTGATTTTATATCAGTTAAACATATCTTGAATGACATAAACCAAGTAATAAATATTTGTACCATGGGAAGAAGGAGGGTAGCTGGGGGACAGAAGCAGAAAATTATCACAATACTCCTTTCCTTTTTTAGAATGTTGAAACATATGACTCTGCTAACTATTGCTATAATAAAAATTAAAAAATATAATTAGCTGTGTACTTCTGCCATAACTATACAGGCATTAATCTCCCAACAACTTGGGAAAATGTGAAAGAAAAAACAACTTAAAACCTAGAGTGATTTCACTGAATTCTTGAAAACTGTATAATACTATAAAAAGGATCAGATGAAAATGTGTCTCTGTTTCACCACTGCTGCAAGTTAATATGGTTACATCTTTATAATAAAATTTTAGATCGAAAGGTCAACATACGCAACACTTGAGAGCCTTGCCTTGTGAATATTGTTAACTTTTTTTCTGAAGTGCTCTGATATATATTTCTAAAACATAGTTATATATTTTGTAACTAAAGATTATTAATATTCTAGACAAATGTTTACTTATTGTTCACTCTACCTTATTCATACAAAAAACTTTGTGTTTGAAAAGGAACAATTTGATATAGCAACATTAAATTTTGGTCCTTTATGTCATTAGAAAATTTTAGTGGTTAAAATAAACTCAATTTTTTTCATATAGTTATATAAAGCAGAATACTAATTTATTAGTGATTTACATAATATGTTAAATCATATTGCTGGAATTTATGGAAAGTGTTAAATTGAACAATTCTTTTTTTCTTAAGTAAATCTTTAGTTAGTGCAGAGTAAAGAATGTTTAGGTGCACTTTTTGACCTACTGATAATCACCTTCCTTAATATAATCCTACTGGTTTCATTCAAATTTTAAAGTTGTGTGCATATGCACATTGAGTCTGTGCTTCAAATAGTGCAGTACTTATTCTAATAAGAATAAATGCACATACAAAATAAATATCATTAATAGTATTTGAATTAATTAAGACCTCAATTTTGTTGGAAGCAATATTAAGAAAATAAGCAAAAGATCTAAGAAATCTATGATTTTCATTGTAACAGATGTAGTAGATAAATAAAGATGGTATTAAAAGCAAAGAAAGGAAATAGTTCCCTTACAGCACACTTTAACTTTTACATGAGTACAAAACAAGATACACAACCCTAAATTGGTGGGAATAAAATCAAAATCAATTTAAAAATTCTAGGGGTGGTATGTGTTTTTGTCCCCATACTGCCTCTCCCTGTTCACCTCACCCCTGTCAGTGAGATTAAAAATAGATGTAAAGATAACATGATGCAGTGAAAGGAATGTGAATTTGCACTTTGGAGTTTCAATAATCTGCATTTGAATATTTAGTTCCCCTACTGACTGGCTGTGTGACCATGAACAAGACAAATTTTCTGTCTTAGTTTCCTCGCCTACAAAACCGAATAGGTGTTCAATGATTGATACTTGCTTTTGAAGACGTATCTATTACTGTGAGGTAGTTGCAGAAGAAAATAATTTCTAAGGTATTATATTTTGGTTTGGACATGGTTACAGTTTTAGTTTCTGTTCTGAATATATTTTATAGAAAGCAAATTGGAAAATCCTTAGATAGCAATTGAAGAGGTGGAAGGAAAGAGGCTAGAGAATCAAATTGCTTAGCTGCAAAACGCCTCGTCGGCACGCCAGGAGAAAAATGTGGTCAGAAAAGCAAAGAGATTTCTTAGCATTTTACTAACTAAGCTCTAAAAGGTAAACAAACAAAAAACAACAACAAAACAACAACAAGAAAATACTAAAACCCATCAGACTTCCCTTTAATAAACTAGCTTGGGAAAGAAACATTATTAATTGGTTTGAAAATAAGAATAGTCTATATCTGACATTTTCAAGATCATTATGGGTACTATTGAGAATAATTGTGTTTACATTTTTAAACTTCACTTCTTTTAACATCAAAGCAAATTTGTAGAGACGAGTTTTTCTTTTTATTCAAAATAATCATACAAACTATCTTGAAAACATTGCTTAAGATATATTTATGGTATACCTTAAAATACAGTTTTATGTTACTTTCTTAGCATCTATCATTTAGCTGAATAGAAATGCTAATAAAAGACTGCTAATTTGTTTGGTATGTAATATACCCTGGGCTTATTTCTGAAATATCAAAAAGCTTTCAATAAATCTATTGATTTCAGAAGACTATAGAAAAAACAGCTGTTATCTATCTTTTCCTCTCATCCACAGGAATACTAGAGTCAATTTAGTTTTCATCCTATAACTGATTGAGATGATTACTCAAAAAGTTAGAGCTAATGATGCAAGTTTATACCAGGCGCTGCCTCTCTTCAAGTTACTTTTCTCCAAGCATGCAAATTTAGATTATGAAAGTTGCACATGATCTAAGTGTGGCAGACGATTTGTCTGAAATGATGCTTTACCCATCTGGACTCTGGAATTTTGACCTTGGGTAAAGAAGAACAGCTTCATGATTTCTCTCAAAAAATAAAAGACCTCTTTTAGAATATAAACTATTTTGACTTTTAGACTGGGGGAAATTTTTTTCAAAGATCAAATGAACACTAAGCCAGCCCCTGGGATAAATTCTTCATGGTAGACCCTGGGATAAACTCAAGATGGAGGACAATGATAATAGTAGGATAGATAAAGAGGTGATTGTCCTGATTTTTTGGATCTGAATAAAATGAGGCAGACATCACTTAGAATAGTCTAGACAGGTGGAAATAATCTTCAGTGTTAGGTTTTGCTTCAATGTTGCTGCTATGTGTTTGAAAAAGAAAGTTTACAGTGTAGCTATTTTTTAATTTTTCAAGATAATTATCTAAGCATCTCCATAACCTTTTATAGCCTTTGCCTACATTATGTCCACTTTACTGATGATGAATGTCTTCACCAGAAAGCAGATACTGATACAGGAATGGGGGAAAATGATTAAAGTTAAACATATCAATTTCATGTGTAGTTTCTAGAATCCTTTAGATATCAATCTCTCTCAATGTTCACTGCACATTATAATCAACAGGGGAGCTTTTAAAAATTCTAATTCCGAGACTGATCCCAAGTCCAATGAAATTATAATTTCTGCAAGTGAAACTCAGGCATCAGTAAATTTTAAAGCCCTCCAGATGATTCAAATGTACAACCAACTGAGAACCACTGCTCTAACTCCCCTGAAGTAGTAAGAAAAGCTTATGTCACTTGAATTTCTAATGGCAAGTTCTTTGTTTTTTGTTTGTATATATTCCATAATTTTTGACTTCTACATTTATGATTATGGCTAGTTTGGTAATTTTAATTGAACTTGTACCTAATGTTATCATTTGCTCAAATGTCATCTTTTCAGACAGGCCATCTCTGACCACCCAAAATCGTCACCAACATTTATTACTCTCTATAACTTGTCCTGTTTTATTTTTATTCATAGCACTTACTACAATCTGACATTTTACTAGGCACTAATCTCTTGATTATTAATTATCTGTCCTCCCTATCATCTTCATTAGAATTTAAATTCTATGAAGGGAGGACTTATGTTTTGCTTACCACTACATCTCAAGGACCTAGAGCAGAGCCTGATGCATAGTAGACAATAAGATTTGTAGGATGAATAACAAATGTATAGTGAGTAATTATTCTATTCTTTTCATTATCAGTAATTTGTGATACCAATGCAAAAACTTTTCTCTAACCTTGACTGATTCAGAGCTATATGTGTAAGAAAACATATTCCCAAATAGACCATTCATTCACTGAATATTACAATGGTGTTAGGTATAAATTATTTTTTCTCTATTTCATATTACTAAGATTTGGAAAATATTTGGTTAATAGCAAAAGTATTCCTTTTACTTCAGAGGGAAGCTAATATACATCATTTTTCATAGTCAGATCAAAGAGCTATCTGGGTGGAAAAAAGTTCTTACATTTGAATTTCTGTAGTACTGTGTTAACTTGTTAGAGAGAGGAGAAAAGAGATTCAAAGGTAACTTGGAAATGAAATACTATAAATTTTAATGTATCAAAATAAGCCATAAGTAACAGAATTTTTACTTGTGCTGTAATTCAAAGATAGACTCTTTCTTTTTTATTAAAGACAGAAGGTAATTTATATTTATAGGGTACTTAAAATATTCCAAGAATTTTATAATGAATACCCATAACAAATGCAGTAATATTATTTACCATCAGATGGCAAACTGAGACAGATTGTATTTTCCAAGATAGCTGCAACAAGATTTCTCATCTTATATACTCTTCTTACAGCGTGACATTAACTCTTCTCCCATTGAGAGGAGCATCTCCTCCTCTTGAATCTAGTAATTCCTATGACTGTGGCGGAAATGATGCTATTAATATGGGATTTCTAAAGCCCAAAGGTAAATTTCTTTATTCTTACAGAATATATAGGTGTTTACAGATAAAAACTGTATTCTCACGTCTTACTTTTTAGGTACCAAAAGAATTTAGGCCTTCTTTATAGGTCTTTAGATGCTCTAATTCCTTTGCTACCACTAGGGCTTTGTCTCTATAGTTTCCTCTACCTAGAATGCTCTTTTTCACACTCTATGCAAAACTTATTTATTCACATCATTGACATATTAGCACAAATGTCACCTCTCAAAAAGGCCTTCTCTAACCATCTTTTTTTTCCTTGAAGATAGCCCCCTTCTGTTAGTCCAAATTTATTTCCCTTGTGGTTCCCATCACAATTTGTAATTATCTTGTGTATTTCATATCTACAGCCTCTTGGTTTGGTTAATGTTCATTGAATGTCCCAGAATCATTCTCTACCTTTATGAGTCCTGTTCACCATATCAGAAGGCAAACCTCTATTAATGACATTACCTGGGCCCCTGAGCTTCAAGTTGGGTTCAGCCAATGGGAGATATTTTCAAAAGATTGAAAGGAAGAATAAGAGAGTACTCAGAATATGTATGACCTATTCTCTCTTTCTGCTATTTAAAGGCTTCAGTAGTGACTATATTCCTCCAGGGTTACAATTCCCATCAGCTATAACTCTCTTGGGGTTCCAGTAACACACTTTTCACCATTATCCCTTCAGGGCTGGGGATGCATCAGAGACTCAGTGGGCAAAAATATACTCAAATTTGTGAGTTTGAGGAAAGTTTAATAATGGGACTAGTCACAAAGTTATGGGCAGGATTTAGGAAAACTAACAAGAGATGACACATAACCTTGGAGCTAGTAAGAGAATAACCAGGAAATGAAGCTGCACTAAGAGAGCTTCCTGAAGTGCTGCAATCCTGGGGAAGTTCAGCCATTGTTAAAACTTGGCCCAACAGGGGTTGAGAGGGAGCGAGGAAGTGGAAAGCAGGGGGAAACAAATATCCCTAGTGTATGCTTATCTTATTTTCTGGATTTCTTTTTTCCATTGCTACTCATCTGCCAAACTTAAACCGGGCTATATGACAAGGTAATCTGTTTATTGAAATACATATGGATCAGATTCTTTGGACACAAAGCTGGGTGGGAAAGGGGAGAGTGGATCTGAAGTGGCAAATGGAAAATATCCAGGAGAGAGTGATAATGTCTTTCCACTATTGTTGCTCAGTGGATGTTTCACCAACTCTTGTTGGTTTTCCTAACCCTATCAATAACCCCATAAATATATCTGCAATTAAATTGTTAGATTGTGCCATTATTTTCCTACTGGCATAGGTAATATTCTGAAAGATATTGTTCCTAACAAATCTCCTTATATTTGTTCTTAACACAACAGCTGGAATGATTCATTTAAGATGTAAGTCAGATCACATCAATTCTTTCCTCAAAATCTTCTCATGCTTCCTCATCAAGCTAAAAGTAAAATTGAAAACTTTTACTATGGTTTACAAGGCCCTACCGGATTTGGCCCCTGTCTAACTCTCTGACCTCATCTTCTACAACTTTCCCCCTTGCTTAGTATACTTTAGTCACAATGATCTTTTGAGGGTCAATGTGCCTGGAATACCCTTGCCATAGATATGTGAAAGGACTCTCTCCTTTATAGCAATCAGGTCACTGCTCACTTTCTCAGAAGCTTTTTTTGTACAGCTTTCAAGGGACTCTAGTTTCTCTCCTATCTCTCCATAATTTGAAGAACCCAATAAGATTCCACTAAACACCCCTGCCTTAGCCTGGTACTCTTAACCCACACCCTTTCTGTGTATAGTCGGCCTTCTGTATCCATGGGCTCCATATCTGCGGATTCAACCAATCGTCAGGAAAAAAAAAAAATGAATGGTTGCATCTATACTAAACACGCAGACTTTTGTTTTCTTATGATTATTTCCTAAACAATATAGTATAACAACAATTTACATGATATTTACATTGCATTAGGTATTATAAGTAATTTAGACATGATTTAAAGTGTACAGGAGGATGTGCATAGGTTATATGCAAATACTATGCCATTTTATAGAAAGTACATGAGCATCCACAGATTTTGGTGTCCACAAGGGGTCCTAGAACCAATTCTCCATGGTACCAAGGGATGACTGTATATACCTTGAGGCCCTTTGCATCACTTTACTTGACTGTCCCACCCCAAGGCAGATAGGGGAGTCATATGCTAAGGATGAAATATAATTCTGCTAAGGTCATAAGAACTGGGTTTTATTCTATTTCAGAAAACTAGGTGTCAAACATTAAATTATTTGTTGTTCTCATAGACTTGTCTTCCTAAAAATTATTGTAGAGATTGTGTTTTTCATTTAATCTCAAATTTGTCTTACCTTGTCATGAACACCATTAGTCTACAACATTTTAAAAAAAGACCATAAAAAGATAGACACAGGGAGATCTGTGTATCCATGACAAAAACCTGTCCTGAAGGCTAACAAGTTAAAAATTTTGCCAGGCCATTGTCATTCAGAGGAAGAACCTTGCCTCAAGTCACATCCAAATACCTTAAAAGGTCTTCTTTATTTCTTTATCCCCTTTCTGTGACAAAATATTCAAACACTAAAACTGTTAGGAGACACATATTGTTTGATCTGTGGTTAGAGATGACCAACCTCTGGTAAGAGACTCAAGACAAAAAGGACAAAAGCAATATTTTTCAACTGACCATTATCAACATACTTTGAGTCATCTCAGTCCAAGCTAGACTACTCTATTTCATGTGTGTTCTCATTATAAGACAAATTCTGGTTCCAGTCTTACAAAATGCAACAAAAGGATAAAGTGGAATTGAGTGTTCAGTTTGAGGAATTTTCAATATCACTAAGATTATCCACCTTAATAATGCCTTAGAGCAAAAGGAGAATTAGCAAAACCAGTATTATTCTTCTGCATATGGATATCCAATATTTTTAGCCCCATTTGTTGAAGAGGGTGTCTTTTCCCCAATGTATGTTCTTGGCACCTTTGTCAAAAATCAGTTTGAAGTAAATATTTGGTCTTATTTCTGGATTTTCTATTTTTTGGCATTGGTCTATGTCTATTTTTATGCCAATATCAAGATGTTTTGGTTATCATAGCCTTATAATATGTTTTGAAGTCAGCTAGAACAAAGCTCACAGTTCTTTTTTTCTCAGTATTGTTTAGGCTCTTCTGGCTCTTTTATTGTTCCATACAAATTTTAGGAGTTTTTTCTATTTCTATGAAAAATGACATTGGTATTTTGATAGGGAATGCATTGAATCTGTAAATTTCTTTGGGCCGTATGACAATTTTAACTATATTAATTCTTCTGATCCATGAGCATGGGTTGTCTTTTTGTTTGTTTGTGGATTTTTCAATTCCTTTCATCAATATTCTGTAGTTTTCCTTATAGAGATCTCTCACCTGTTTGGTTAACATTATTCCTGGGTATTTTATTATTTGTCACTACTTTAAATGAGATTGCCTTCTTGATAAATTTTTCTTGTTATTTCATTATTGACATATAGAAACACTATTGCTTTGTTTATGTTGCTTTTGATCCTGTAACTTTATTGAATTTTTTTTATCAACTCGAAGAATTTATTGGTGGAGTCTTATTGTCTGTCTAAACATGAAACCATGTTATCTGCAAAGAGGAACAATTTGACTCCATCTTTTCCAACTTGGTTGCATTTTTTTCTTATTTCTTTCTATTTCCTGATTGCTCTCTTAGGACTTCCTGTACTATATTGAATAAGATTGACAAAAGTGGGCATCTTTGCCTTGCACTAGTTCTTAGAGGAAAGGCTTTCAACCTTTCCCCATTCAGTATGATGTGAGCTGTGGATTTATCATGTCATCTTTATTATTTTGAGGTATGTTCCTTCTATGCCTACTTCACTGAAAGTTTTTATCATGAAGGAATGTTGAATTTTTATCAAATGCTTTTGCTGTGTCTATTGAGATGATCATATAATTTGTTTTTCATTCTGTTGATGTATGCATCTTGTTTATTGATTTGCATTTGTTAAAACATCTTTGTGTCCCTAGTATAAATTCTGCTTGATCATGGTGTATTATCTTTTTGTCATGCTGCTGAATTTGGTTTCCTAATATTTTGTTGAGGAATTTTGCGTCTATATTTATCAGGGATATTGGCCTGTAGTTTTCTTTTTTGTTGTATCCTTGCCTGGTACAGGCTACTGCTGGCCTCATAGAATGAGTTGAGGAGAATGCTCTCCTATTTTTTTTGGGGGGGGGCAAGTAGTTCAAAGAGAATTGGTATTAATTTTTTTATATGTTTGGGTAGAATTCAGCAGTAAATCCATGCAGTCTTGGGCTCCTTATTGTTGGAAAACTATTTATTACTGAGATATTTTATTGACCTGTTAAGTTTTTATATTTCATTCTGATTCAATCTTGGTAGGTTGTATGTTTCCAGGAATGTATCCATTTCCTGTAAGTTTCCAGGTTGATAGCATATATAGTTGTTCATGATAGTTTCTGATGATCTTCAGTATTTCTGTGGTATCAGTTGTAATGTCTCCTTTTTCATTTGTGATTGTGTTTATTTGTGTTTTCTCTATTTTTTAGCCTAGCTAGCACTGTATTAATTTTGTTTTTCTTTTTTTTTTTCATTATAAGTACGAAACCTTTATTCCTAATGCAGAATCAGATACAAATGCACGTATTCTCTGAGAAAAAGCAGCTAGACTTTTCCCAATTTACAGGCTAGCACAACTTTGAGAAAGAAACCAGTGGGTACAGTATGTACTAAAACACACGTAAGAAAGCAGGAGTCTTTTCATTAAAATATGAAACCTTTATTCCTAATGCAGAATCAGATACAAATGTGTGTATTCTCTGAGAAAAAGCATCTAGACTTTGCCCAATTTACAGGCTAGCACAACTTTGGGAAAGAAAGCTGTGGGTACAGTTTGTACTAAAACACACCAAAGAAAACAGGAGTCTTTTCATTATAAGTATGCAGCCTTTATTCCTAATGCAGAATCAGATACAAATGTGTGTATTCTCTGAGAAAAAGCATCTAGACTTTGCCCAATTTACAGGCTAGCTCAACTTTGGGAAAGAAAGCAGAGGGTACAGTTTGTACTAAAACACACATAAGAAAGCAGGAGTCTTTTCTTTTTCCTTTTTTTTTTTTTTTTAATTTCAGCAAATTATGGGTGTACAGATGTTTAGGTTACGTGTGTTGCCCTTGGTTCCCCCCCACCGAAGTCCGTGTTTCAAATATGTCCATCTTTCGGGTAGTGCGCTTTGCCCTCCTTGTGTATACAAATACCCGTCCCCTCCTCCCTCCTCCCCCCTCCTCCCGCTGCCCTCCCCCTTCCCCAGCATCCAATAGATGTTGTTCTGATATGTGCATTTATGTGTTGATTAGTTAATACCAATTTGATGGTGAGTACAAATGGGTCCCGTTCTGCCGCTCTTGTGGTGCCCCACTTTGGATTTCTTTTTAAAGAACCCACTTTTAGTTTCATCAATCCTTATTATGTTAGTCTTTATTTAAAGTAGTTTTGCTCTGATCTTTATCATTTCTTTCCTCTGCTAATTTTCTGCGCTTTTCCTCTTGCTTTTCTAGTTCCTTGACATCCATTGTTATATTATTTATTTGAAATAATTCCACTTTTTTGATATAGGTGTTTATTGTTATTACCTTTCCATTATCACTGCTTTTTCTGTATTCCGTAGGTTTTGCTATATTTTGTTTCCATTTTCATTTGTTTTAATACTTTTCTTAAAACTTACATCTTATTTCTTCATTGACTGAATTGTCATTTGGGAGCTTATCTTCAGGGCCCCTGAAGGGCAGCACAATCTCCAGGCCACTGGCAGAATGCTCAGGTGGGGGGAAGTCGCAGCCATGCTGCTATACTGCCACTAGGGAAATGTTGCTGGCTCCAGTGATGGCAGCCTAGGCCAGCGGGTGGGGATTGTGTGTGCCACTCATGCCTCAGCCCCAGGTGCGGTAGCCCACAATTGCTCACATTTGAGTATTGAGGTTTTCAGTCAGCTCTTCTTTTACATCATAGCTCTGTGTTTCTGGGCTCTAAGAGAACTTGTACTCTGTTGGTGGCAGGTCTCCAGAATGGTGCCTAATTTGTATCTCAGTGCTAAAGGTGCTCCAGTCCTAAAGGCCTCAGCCATGTCTCTGCCCCTAGCCCATGGTTGCTCATGTGTAAGCCCTAGGGCAGCAGCCTGTGCTTCTCTTGCATCTCAGCCCCAGGTTGGGCTGGGCTCCAGGATCTTGCACAGTCTGTTGGGGTGGGACTCTAAAATGTCCCCTTCCTCATGCCTCCGTCCCAATGGCACCTCAATCCTAAAGGTTTCAGTCACACCTACACCCCAGGTGTGGTGGTCCTTGGTTGCTAATGCCTAAGCCCCAGGGGAAGCTGCCCATGCTTCTCTTGAACCTCAGCCTTCGTGACACTGGGTTTCAGGACAGTGCACAGTCTGTTGGGGATGGAGTTATAAAATGGCACCCTGGTGTAGCTGTTTATGTCTTAGGGAATGTGAAGGACGCAGTGCAAGCTTCTTCTCTGACACAGTGCCGTCATACAATGTGCCAGAAATTCTCGTATTAGTTTCAGGGACCACAATGGTTGAGGAGCTCTCCAGCCACTAGGATTACAGGGGTCCGTGTTGAAAATGTGACCACTGAGGGTCACTCACTTATCTTTCCCCATACTGAAAAGCCTCTCACATGCCACTTCTATTGACTACTTTATAAATAATAAGAATAATATAAGCTCATAAACACAAGGAAAAAAGAAGAAAGAAGGAAAGAAAAAAAAGAAGAAAAAGAAAAATTACTGAAGCAAATTCTCTTTCACACTCCTTTCAAACTGCCAATAATATAGCACGGAGAAAATCACTCATAATATTATATCCTATGTTTCTAGAAAAATAACTGTGCATATTTTAGTGTTACTTTACAAACAAATTGTGTAATTCTTTTTTAGGACCAATAGTTATATCTTGTTTCTGTGATTTAAATTAATTTTTGACCTAATCTAAGAAAATTATAAATATTAAGTATTTTTTAATTTTAGGAGTTTTATATAGTTCTTTTACTTAATCAGTTCTTCCAATTGCTACACAAATTGGTCATGTCTTTGTACAACATGGCCTCTTTATTTTAGGAACTTGTGTTTCTGCAGATGCAAAGAAAAACTTGTGTTAGAAAAAGGATTAGTTATCCTTTATTACAATGAATTCTGGGTATGGGGGTTGTGGGTTATAATAGAGAATTATGAAATATTTTTTTCCATGACAATCCCATTCTATAACTCAGCAGATCATAGAAGGACATTCTAATTTTACTCCATCAGGGTCCTTAGTAACATCTGAACCTTATAACCAGTGGAAAGCAGTCACAAACCTTTGGGCTATCTTGTCCCAGCTTTTTTTCGGACTTGTAGGCTTAATTGTGTAAGTATCTACTCCACGTGTGTCATTAATTATTTCACTGTTTAAGATCAAATTCTCTTTTACTAGTCATTACTGACAATAGATATTTTCATAGAGAAATTGAGAAGCTAAATAACCCATTGAAGGTTACAGTCATGGTAAATGGAAAGAGCCAGTATTTGAACCAAGAGTGTCAGACTTCAAAGGCAATCCTTTTCTACTACACTATACTTCCTTAGTCTTTCTTATCCCCATGTAATATTTAGTATATTGTTTTCTACATATTGCGTTGCCAAATAGGTGACTTGGGAATAATATTTAAAAATGAAACATAGAGAAGTGTTCATAGCAGTATTTCCTTTGGGTGGGGGTTTCTGAATGAGGATGTATATTAATTTAGCCACATAAATCAAATAATGATGCATAATAGAAAAGAAAGGCGAATTAAACATGAACAAGACTTTTATTATGAAAAACGTAAACAAAAATATTTTGCTCTGTATTTATAGCTGTCAAAGGCACATGAAATGATAATTCTAGTTATATATACACTATAAAATATTTTGAAGTTAAAAAAATCTATCAAACTGATACTCTGATTATTTCTGAAATTTTCTGTGAAACGGTCTACTTTATAACATGTTCTACCTCAAATATTTAATATTTTTTTGAAATTTGAATGTAGTATAATATATTCTGTTGTTTAAAACAAAGCGAGAAAATTCATTTCAAAGGAAAAAATAGAATAGCCAACTTAAAAAATGAGACTCATTTGATATGAATGGTTTTTAAAAGATAAATCAGTGCTTCAAATAATTTATTAAATTTCTAACTATAACATAAATGACTTAATTTTAATGATTTCAAACATCTGATTCAAATGAGATTCAGCCCTTGGGGCAATAATTTTTAAATCCATCAGTATCTATTCTAAAAATGATATCAAGTTCTCTCACTGCCTTTAGAATTTCTAAAAAGTTGGTGCTAAAAAAATTAAAGTCACACACATATTTATAAACTATCTTATTGATAAAATGATTATTACTTATTTCTCACATATAATCTATAAATAGTAAAAAAAAAATCACTGCTTATTGAGCATTGACTGTTTTCCAGACAACGTGCAAATTGTTTTACAGACATTATCTCCCCTAAGTTTAAATAACTTGCCCAGGGACACATACTTAGTAGCTGACAGACACAGCTTTGAACTCCAGTTTGTTTGACTCCAAAGGGCATATTTTGCTATAGAAACAATGTGTGCCAATTGATAGTCAATGTCATCTTTCTGTTTTAGAAATGTCAAGTTATAAAGTACAGATTTTTCTGGCATCAATAACTCAGAAATTGAACACGGACTGCCCCAATATTTTCTACTCTTATTAATGTGGATGGCTGACAATGGTTCATAGTATACTTTTTAAAAAAGATGTAAGCACATATGGAGAAAGTGCTGCATGAAAAGGAGGATGGATCAATACATTAGAAAGAAAGGGAATAACATTTGAAAGGTGGTGTGTGAATCTTGTATCAATGAAGACTAGGACATTTGACAATTTCTGCAACACTTTACATCTTTGCCCCTAGCTACTGTCAAACTAGCTCTTAATAAAGTCAGATGAAATTCAGCTATTTCTGTTATGCAGTTTCTGAGTGACTAAAAATATTAATAAAGATAAATCACATATACATATAGGAAAAATAATACATTAAATGCTACCATTTGGATTAGAAAACATCAAGAAGTGAGAAAAAGACATTAGAGTCAATGTCCACTGCACAAATTCAGAGGCACAAGGGAGATAATTTAATGATTATTTAGAAGAAGCTTAGTAAAGCAAAATCTCTGGTGTGTTTAACCTTTCTTCCTTTTAATTTGCTAGAGCATGTATGTCTCTTGGTGTCAAGTCAGTGGAATGATGAATTTTGTCGCAAATCTGTAATATCATTCCTAACCCATGAAAAAAATAAATATGCAAATAGATAAAGAAATAGATCAAATGCGAGTAGCTGGGTTTTTTTTAAGTTTGTTTCCCCCATCTTGTCTCACCTCCACTTTTTTGTTGGGGTTATTATTTAAAAAAAAATCCTTCAAGTTGGAATTAGAAATTCACTGAGAATGTCACAGTTTTTCCTTTATTTTTCTTTTTTTTTTTTTTTCTCTGCTCATGTTGTCATGTTATTTCCTTGAACTGGAACTAGAACATTGTCCTCTTCAACTCAACTTGCCAAAATTCTAACCATCTTTGAAGATGTGTTTCAAGTGTGAATTCTTTCAGGAAGTTTCTTTTGAGCTTTCCCAGTTGGATGTGATCTCTCTTTTCTTTGTATTTCTATAGCTCCTAATTCCTTTTCCAGTGCCAAGGGCTTTGGGAATGAGACCACATGAGGTGTGAAAACTCAGAGGGTGTGAGTTTTTGAACCTGTTGCACAAGCTAATATGTCCTTTGCCATAGGGTCCTTGTGGTGTCTTTTTTACTTAAACACCAGTCTTAATTATTAGAACTGATATAAATATTCTGGGATTAAAATCAAGCTGCTCCTATAAGTTTTCTCAGGGTCTTTGCTAACAACTAGCCTTTGCAGTGGTATCTGTTACAGCATTCTAACAAGATTGACTTCCTGTAAGTTATTTTATAAACATTCACTGTTTTTAAAAGTGGATTCTAGTATGACAGAAGCTACTAGCTCTCCTCATTATCTATTCTTCCCTCCTACATTTTAGTAATAGATATCCTCTCAAGCTTTAGTGATGCACATAACTGTTTATCTAGAGACTACATAAGCTTCCCTTGCAGCTTGGTACAGCCATGTGACTAAATTTTCATCAATGTTGTATGAGCCAAAATGACCTGTGCACTCCTGTTTCATTTCCTAAAAGGAAAATAATTTCTTGCCCCTTAACTTCCTCTCAACCCTCCTTTCTAAGGGCAGCTGGTGAGTAAGACACCAAACCCTGTAGGCAAAGAAAATACCTGGTATATGGTAGAACAACAATATAGAAGATCAAGCTTGTGGAGCAGAAACAACTATTTATCCTGGACCAGGACCTATCTATGAAGAGATAGATGAGAGAATATTAAACTCTGTCTTTTATTTTGGGGGGTTCTTCATTACATCAGTT
This sequence comes from Propithecus coquereli, assembly GCF_000956105.1. Classification (NCBI taxonomy): domain Eukaryota; kingdom Metazoa; phylum Chordata; class Mammalia; order Primates; family Indriidae; genus Propithecus; species Propithecus coquereli. Next base: position 1,093,804 of record NW_012148541.1, on the reverse strand, counting down.
TAGCTTTGGGTATAGTTCCTACCTAGTGCAAAGTTCATTTTTATCAGGATCACCTGTGCTTCAATTCACCTTTATTGAATAAGAATCTCCAGCAATGGATTTTAGGAATTTTCATTTTATTAATAACAAGTTTTTTGCATGATCCCTACATACTCTAAGTATGAGAACCACTCTTACAGTGGTTAAGAGCATAAATTTGGAGAAAGATGTAGCTGAGTTTAAAGCATAGCTTTGTTACTTACTAGCTGTATCTATGGCTCTTTCACTCTCATATATCCCTGCCAATCTCCTGCTCTTAATCTCCCCATTCCTGATCCCCTGTTATATAACTACATTTTCCCAAATGTTAATGAATAGTTACATATATGTCTATACTCTTGCAATCCCAAACAGAGGGAGCCTCCTTAGTAAGATTTTTTACTCCTTCACCCCATAATATAAATGTACAGTTTTCTACTTGGCAGCCTTATAAACTCCATTTCCCTCCAATTTGCTGTCCTGACATGGCAGCCAAAGAATTTTGCAACCTCATGTACTAATAAAAGATAATGTTTTGTTTTGTTTCTGTTTTTTTTCTTTTATTTCAGCATATTATGGGGGTACAGATGTTTAGGTTACGTATGTTGCCCTTGGTCCCCCCCGCCAAGTCCGTGTTTCAAATATGTCCATCCTTCAGGTGGTGCGCATTGCACTTCTTGTGTATACAAATACCCGTCCTTTCTGTTTTTTATATGTGTTATGTAGGCTATCTGCATCTCCTTCACAGTTTGTGAAAAGTGCTGATGCCCAGCTCCACAAAAGATATTCAAATACAAAATTCTGGCATGTAGCTCAGGAATCAGCATTTTAACTGGTTTCCTCAGGTAATTTGTATGCACACTAAAGATTGAGTACCTCTAACTATACTAATGCTCTGAGGAAACATTGACAACTGTTACAGTAAACAAGCCCCTTGCTGTTGCTAGGCTATATATAGGAATAAACCCCAAAATTATTCCAAATACTAAAGCCTCAGAACTCAGCCTAGTAAACCAACATAAGCAGGGAGTTTCAGAGCTCTGTCTGCACTAGAATGTACGTGCATCTTATTCTTAGCTTTAGATACTTGGACCATTACTATGAGCATTTCTGCTAACCAAGATATATGTGTGTGCATATATATACATATATATATATATATATAT
>NW_012148541.1:1090554-1091427 GCF_000956105.1 Propithecus coquereli | reverse complement strand
TTGACATATATTATCATACATTATTTTCACTTTACAAGAGGATGCTGAAGGTTAGAAATTTAAGTGACTTGCCATGGTCACAGAAGTGGTATGTAAAAGAACTCAAATTTGAACAATTAACAATTATGCTTTTTATACTATTCACATCCATGAATAGTACAAACACTGGCAAGCACAAATAGCATAGTTGTTTATATTGATTTTTATTAGTCATTTTTCATTGAGAGGCATGGAATCTTCTTTATACAAGTTCATCTTTATACATAAGTAACAGGTGATCTACACAATGCGATTTCACAAGATACAAAGGAATGCTTTTCAACCAAATTCTCTCTCCTTTTTAATTTTTTTCAACTATCTATTGACTATCTGATATTCCATCATCTGAATGTAGATTTATTAATGCAAGTAAAAGATCAAAGATGGATAATTCCTGTGTAATTGCTGTCCAAAGTACTTTGCATATTTACCCATTTAATCCTTAGAGCAGAATTTTAATGGAGGTTTTATGATATCTACTTAAAAAATAAGGACAGTGAGCCAAACTAAGACTCATAGAAGTACCTTACACTAGCAACCAAGATTTGAATGCAGATCTGATTCAAAATCACATATTTTTCACACTACATTAAGTTTTGTCCTGGTTATAATACAAATTCCCAAGATTGGAGGGATGGGGAAAAGTCACCATTAAAAAATAAAGATTAAAAATATATAAAGAAGGAGGGGGAAGGGAATGGGTGAAAACCTACCTAATGCGTACAACTGAACACTCTTTGTGTGATGGGCACACTTATAGCTGTGATTCAAGCATTATAAAAGTGATCCATGTAACCCAAAACAGTTGTACCCCCTTAATATTTTGAAATAAAA
>NW_012148541.1:1083294-1084759 GCF_000956105.1 Propithecus coquereli | reverse complement strand
CTTGTGTATACAAATACCCGTCCTTTCTGTTTTTTATATGTGTTATGTAGGCTATCTGCATCTCCTTCACAGTTTGTGAAAAGTGCTGATGCCCAGCTCCACAAAAGATATTCAAATACAAAATTCTGGCATGTAGCTCAGGAATCAGCATTTTAACTGGTTTCCTCAGGTAATTTGTATGCACACTAAAGATTGAGTACCTCTAACTATACTAATGCTCTGAGGAAACATTGACAACTGTTACAGTAAACAAGCCCCTTGCTGTTGCTAGGCTATATATAGGAATAAACCCCAAAATTATTCCAAATACTAAAGCCTCAGAACTCAGCCTAGTAAACCAACATAAGCAGGGAGTTTCAGAGCTCTGTCTGCACTAGAATGTACGTGCATCTTATTCTTAGCTTTAGATACTTGGACCATTACTATGAGCATTTCTGCTAACCAAGATATATGTGTGTGCATATATATACATATATATATATATATATATATGTGTGTGTGTGTATATATGTGTGTGTGTGTGTGTGTATATGAGGGTGGAGGAGAAAGAGAGAGAAGCGACTGATTAAATCTGTTTTCAGAAGGAATATTTCCAGCAACATCTTGATCTGCACTTCAGAGTTAATAGGTTTCCAGTGTAACATTTTATTTTCTGAAAATGATGAAACTTTGTACTGCATCTAAAAAGCATTTCTAAGTCAAAAAGAGTGAATAATTGTTAGGCAGAAGTGATCTTAGGTTTGACTTTGAGAGGCCTATTTGTCACTTTCTTTAAGAAAAGTTCTTTTTCTTTGGATTATTTTCCTCTCACCTGGTTAATCAATTCTCAATTTAACATGCCCTTGAATCTTATTGGACAAGGGCAAGATAAACCAGTTTGTAGTCTGCAGGTTGATTTTTGTTGTCCTTGTGATATAAGTTGCAGTTTCTTTGGCTAATTTTTACTTCCTGATGTCTTTTTAGTCCTAAAATGTCATCATTATAAATTACAGCAACAACAAAATACAGCATTTATAAAAATATCAAACAGCTTTAAGTGCTAAGTGTGTATTACACAATCCTTTGCTATATACATGAGTACCTTTGTCCATTATGTGCAGATATAACATAATACCACTGAATGGGCAATTCGTAATGAACAGAAATTTATTTGCTCATGGTTCTGGAGGCTGGGAAGTCCAACATCAAGGTGCCAGCATCTGGTAGGAGCCTTTTTGCTCATCATAACATGGTAGAAGGCATCACATGGTAGAAGGTTAAAGAGAGAGTGAGAAAGAGAAAGAAGTAGGGGGGACACCCACTCCCATAATAAAGAACCCACTCCTACAATTACAGCATTGGGCTCCATTCTTATGACCTAAACATGTCTTAACAGTCTCACTTCTTAATGATGTTACAATGGCGAGTAAATTTCTGCATGAGTTTTGGAGGGTACAAACATTTAAAGCGTAGTAATAAATTTATA
>NW_012148541.1:1078236-1082254 GCF_000956105.1 Propithecus coquereli | reverse complement strand
TATATAAAGAGAATGTTAATAGCGTTTATATGTCTGAGTGCTAGGATCATGGCGATTGTTCTTCCTTGTCTTAAAAATGCTTTTGTGTACTTTCTAAAATTTATTCAAAATACACAGATTGTTCTTAAGACTGCATTTTAAAATAATGAAGTCTAATTTTACTTTTAGGGAAGAAGACTTTTGAGGAAATCCCATAAGACACTAATTTTCAGCTGTGTTCCATGAAGCCTTAACATTCTATGGCATAGAGTAGTTCTGAGGGATGGCCAAGTGAGTGAGGCTTGGGACCACATCTAGATTTCAAACAAAGATATTCAGATTTTTATCAATTTTATATATCAGAATGCATCAAAATATTGTATTTAGAAAAAATAGCTTTTCTGCTAAAAGGATAAAAGATTAAAAATCACTGTCATATGGAATTGGAGCAACAAATCCACCTTAAGTGAATGTTCCTTAATCAATAGTTTCCTGGAAGTGAAAATTATCACCATGAAATAAGCGGATGCCTGATGTTGCCAATTTGTGCCCATTTTTTTGGGGAGGGGAATTCCAAATGACAAGACCTACTTCCTGAAGAGACTTTTTTTTAAGTTCTTTTATTCAAAACAAAAGATAAAAAGCATTTGAGGGAGCTTCCAGGTATCACCTCAGTAAGGTTGTTCAACCCCCTAAGCCAGGGATTATAAGTATTAGAACTTTTCAATTATTAGCTATATTTTTAATCTCTTCCTCATGTTTGCTATTTTAGCTACTATCATTATTATAGCACTTAGTATTAAAACCCTTGAAATTAAAAGGGCCTGTGAGATTTCTTTAAGAGTAACAGCAAAAAAAAGGGGAGCTGAATAAATATAATGCATCTATAGTCAGTTTGAGGGTGAGGAAATCCAAAGGATAGAGTAGCAGCTATCAAAGATGGAAGAAAAAGGGCAAGTACTTGGGGCCTGTTAGCAAGAATCTAAAGAATTCAGGCATTGGCCTGAATCTGACTGGTTGTTCTAGTGAGTCAAGCACCCTTATAGTTGATGCTTCTTATAATTTTACTTACTTTTGGAGGTAAGTCAAGATGCTTTGCTGTCCATGTTCTGCCTGGCATAAAGTTGGAGTTCAGTCAATACGTATGACTGACTGAATGCCTCACAGAAGTGTCTTATACATACTGGTTATATTACTGTAATTACTATGACCTATTTTAATGTTAGTATTCATAAAGAGAACCACGAATTCTTAAAAAGTTGCCCCTTGGAAATAAGGAACAGCTTCATAGAAAGCAGCAGTGAGTGAAAGTACCATGCTGCAACATAAAGTACTTTGCCCGGAGAATGAGTTTGGGAGTCTGGATCAAGTAAGGAGCAGCCAGAGTTAACTCTCATCAGTTCCCATTTTGTTATTCATCATTTACCTAAATAAATATATGCACCAGGGGAGCTTAAGTTAAACCACAACCATACTGAGTCAAGCAATCACATGGATGTAATTCATGAAGCACACATAAATATACGACTGGAGCACATGTTCATGTTTAAGAACAGGAATAAATATATCGAGCAACAGAAATAATTCAAGACTTAATTTAATAGTATTGTTTTAGTTTTACTTGCCATGCTTTTTATTCTCCCCTTCTAATCTCTCTTTTCATTGGTATTACTGGTATTATTCACTCTTCAGCAGGATTTAATTTCTTATTTCCCCGCAGATAAACATGTCACATTTGAAATAGGAAGAACTTCAAGTCTTCTAATAATTTGTTAATTCCATGATTATTTCATGTCAGAACCTGTACATTTGAAGTGCTGATAATCAGACATGTTCTACACTTTAAGAGAGCAGTCATGAGTGGGACAGAGCTCTCCTTTTCCTCTTAAATATTTGAAAAGTGCCTCATGGCTGATGCCTAAATGAAGTCTACATATTTGGTAAAAATTTGAGCTAAATCAAAGCCAGCATTCAAAATGCAAATGTCTGGAAGTTACATTATTTATTTTGTTTCCTCCCTTTGTCCTTCGCTCACATCCTTTTGGTGTGACCCTTTTCAGAAACCTACTGGGCTGCCCACAGTATGCTGTGTGTAGGTGCTTCATGTTTGGTTGTATGGTAGTTCCTTTAAGTGGTGCCCAGGACTTAGCTTTTGAAGTTATTCCAAAAAGTCACCTCTTATTGACAGACCATGAGTCAATGGGGCATATCATCCACAGAAAACTGGGGGCTTTACATAGCATAAAAGCACAAATTGACTTTATTCTCAACAAGGGATCATAAAGCATAAAAAGTTCACTAATAGATGAGTGGTAGTAGAAAATTGAATTCCATTTGAAGTTAATAAATGAATGTAATACCAAAGAAAAACTGTAATATAAAAATGCATACTTATGCTTACCATGCTTTCTAGATATAATACTTAAAAAATAAAAATACATATAGAAACAATGGCAAAACATATATTTTTAAATTATGATATGTGTTCCTACATTAAAGGTATTTAAATTAGTTCATATACTTGAGAAAGATTAAGCATCCATGATAACTTTAATAAAATTGAAAGAATTTTTGAAAACCATTTTTATTCTTTTGTGGTAAATGCCCCATTGTAGGGAAAAAATTCAGCTCTAAATACCAATTTGAAGTGAGCTTGTGTCCCTGTGCCCTTGTGTTGTTTGCTAAGAAAAACATCAATGAAACACACTCTTAGCGATGGAAGAATGTAAGATCTGAACTTAATGAAGGTTGACAATGACTAATATTGATGTCCTTATCACAAATGACAAGAGGGATAGGCTGCTGCTCTGCCATAATGGCCCTGTACTGGTTCAAAAGCTTATTATTTGAAAACTGCAGTGTTCATGCCAAGATCTTTCACTCCATGTTCATCAGCATAAAATGAATTAGCCTCCTGTTCCCCAAGCTTTACACTGAGAAGAGTATATGCCACTGTTGCTTTAGCACAGTGTTCTCCCTTGACAGTTTTTAAAATTTTAGCATATCAAGACTTCCCTAGAAGGGAAAGGTGGCTTTAGGACTATTTTCTATGCAATAATGAGAATGCTGCTTTCTGTAATGAGAAACTGTTTGGTTCCTTTTGGTTAAATTCACTCTTTAAAAAAAGGTTGAATTTTCTAGTGTTGTGTGAAGGAAAATATGCATTTGATATAAAATATTCAGATAAAGGGGGCTTCAAACTTTAAATAATGCAATACAATCCCTTCACAGACTATATCCAAATGTATTACTTATGCTTACTGACTTCTTGAAGTAAAAATAAAATTGAAGAGGAACTCATGTATGGAACATCATGACAAAATTTTGTCATAACCAGCATTGCTAAGGAAGCGTTAATGTATATGTTTTCCCTGTTAGTACATTAAATGCAATTATTTTGAAGGAGTGTCAAGAAAGGACTTATTTCTTGAGTTAAGATAGAAAAAGGAACCTAAGTGTTTATTTTTCCTCTTGTGGTAAATATGGTGATTTATCTCCCAATATGCATTTTCCTTTTTCCCTGGTAAGAGAATCCCTAATTTTAACTGGGTACATTTTCCGTTGACTATTTTAACTCTGTATGGTCAAATAACTAGATGTAGCTAGTGGAATATAATATAATGGGTGTGCCCTTCTTTGCCACTTCAACTTTCCTGCTGGTTGGAATCCAGATATGGGGGCAAGCTGAACCAGCCATCTTGGACCATAACATAGAAGCCATACATTCAAAAGGTTGGAAAAAGGAGATAGAAGGATCTGGGGTCTCCAATGATTAGGGATCTACAATGTCAGCCCTGTATTGTTTACCTCTGGATTTTGTTAATATAAAAATTAAATTTCTACCTTGTTTGAGCCACTCTTATTTTGGATTTTCTGTCATCCATAGCTAAACCTATTCCTAACTGATAAGCCACCCCTAAAAGTCTTATTAAAATGACAAAATCAGAGAAGATATCCATAGAACTGAAACACAAGAAAGGATTCTCTCAAAAAATCCAGAATATCTGAGAAAATATAAAATAGATTACTTTTCAGCATG
>NW_012148541.1:1071689-1076486 GCF_000956105.1 Propithecus coquereli | reverse complement strand
AGAGATACAAAATTATGAGAGAAAAGTGTATAACTTTTTATACACATATAAGGAAAGTGATTGGTTAATTTTAGGTGTCAACTGGATTGAGGAATATCTAGAGAAATGGCAAAATATTACTTCTGGTTATGTCTGTGAAGGCGTTTCCAGAGGATATTAGTTTATGATTCAGTGGACTAAGTGGAGAAGCTCCATCCTCAATGTGTGTGGACACTATCCAATCCCCCAGGTCCTGGGCAGAACAAAAATCTAGAGAAAAAGCAATTGCTTCTCTGTCTCCTAGAGTTGGAACACTCTTTTTTTCCTTCCCTTGGACATCAGAACTCCAGGCTCTCCAGCCTTTGAACTTCAATATTTACACTAGCAGCCCCCGAGGTCTAAGGCCCTTGGCCTCAAACTAAAAATTGCACCATCTGCATTACTGATTCTGAGGCTTTTGGACTTGGACTGAGCCATGCTATCATAATCCCAGGGTCTCTAATTTACAGATGGCCTATCATGGAACTTCTCGGTCTCATATTTATCTGTCTATCTATCTATCCATCCTATTGGTCTATCTCTCTGGAAAACCCTGATTAATACAGATTTTGGTATAGTCAATGGTTTGACCAGGTGGTCAGAGACTTGGAAGAAATATGATTGGAAAATTGGTAACAAAGAAATTCGGGTAAGAGGTATGTGGGTAGACCTCTGAGTGGGCAAAAATGTGAAGATATTTGTGTCCTATGTAAATGCTTACCAGAAGGTGACCTCAGTAGAGGAAGACGTTAATAATCAAGTAAATAGGATGACCTGTTCTATGGATACTAGTCAGCCTCTTTCCCCAGCCACCCTAGTCATTGCTCAATTGGCTCATGAACAAAGTGGTCATTATGGTAGGGATGAGGGTTATGCATCAATTCAGCAACGTGGGCTTCCTCTCACCAAGACTGACCTGGCTAGGGTCATTGCTGAGCTCCCAATCTGCCAGCAGCAGAGACTGATGCTGAATTCCTAATATGACACCATTCTATAGACTGTTCAGCCAGCTACTTGGTGGCAGGTTGATTATATTGAACCACATCTATTATGGAAGGGGCAACATTTTGTTCTTCCTGGAATAGATACTTACAATAGATGTCGATTTGCCTTTCCTCATGCAATGCTTCTGCCAAAACTACCATCTACAGACTTACAGAATGCCTTATCCACCATCATGATATTCTACACAGCATTGCTTCTGACCAAGAAACTCACTTCACAGCTAAAGAAGGGTGGCAATGGGCTCATACTCATGGAGTTCACTGGTCTTACCATGTTCCCCATCATCCTGAGGCAGCTGGCTTGATAGAAGAGTAGAATGACCACTTGAAGTCTCACTTAGAGCACCAGCTAGGTGACAGTACTTTGTAGGACTGAGAAAAAGTTCTCTAGAAGGTTGTATAGGTTCTGAATCAGCGTTGAATATATGGTACTGTTCCTCCCATAGCCAGGATTCACAAACCCAGGAATCAAGGGGTGGAAATGGGAGTGGCACCATTCATCATTTCCTGTAATGACTCAGTAGCAAAATTTTTGCTTCCTGTTCCTACAACTTTTTATACTTCTGGTCTAGAGGTCTTAGTTCCGGAGGGATGAATGCTACCACCAGGAGAAATAATAATAATTCCATTGAACTGGAAGTTAAGACTGTTACCTGGCTACTTTGGGCTTCCCATGCCTTGGAGTTAGCAGTCTAAGAAGCTAGTAATGCTGTTGGCTGTGGTGATTGATCCAGACTATCAAGGGTAAATTGGACTACTACTCTACAATGGAGGTAAGGAAGAGTATGTCTGGAATACAGGCTATCCCTTAGGGTGTTTATTAGTATTACCATGCCTTGTGATTAAGGTCTATGGAAAATTACAACAACCCAATCCAGGTAGGAGTACAAATGGCCTAGATTCATTATGGATGAAAGTTTGAGTCACCCTGTCAGGTGAAAAAAAAAAAAAAAAAAACCTATAATCATCTGAGGTGCTTGTTGAAGGCAAAGAGCATACAAAATGGGTAGTAGAAGAAGGTAGTTAAAAATACTAGTCATGACCCTGTGACCAGATACAGAAATGAGGACTGTAATTGCCCTGAGTATTTCCTCCCTATTTTGTTAAGAATATGTTTTTGTATATATACAAAAATATTAAGCAAATATATTTGTTTTCCTTCCTTTCTTATTTCTTTATCATAAACATAAAACATGTTGACTTGATATTAGCATTTAAGTGTTGTTAATTTTACACCATAGTATTTAAGTTATGGGACATCAGGAGAATAAACATCATCCCAGGACTTTACCTCTTCTGCAGAAGGGATTAATGCAATTTTGGTCATATGTAGGATGGCTACATCACATTAGATGAAATTATTTCCTTGTTATTTTCTTTATTTAGAGATTAAGTTTGGCTAGGAGTTGCATATGGGTGCCAAGTTGACAAGGGGAGGACTTACAATGGTTAATTTTAGGTGTCAACTTGACTGGATTAAGGAATAACTAGAGAACTGGTAAAGCATTACTTATGGGTATGACTGTAGGGTATTTCCAGAGGAGTATGGACTACGAGTCAGTGGGCTCAGTGGAGAAGCTCTTTCCCTGATGTGTGCAGACGCCATCCAATTGGCTGGGGGGTCAAATAGAACAAAAAAAAGCCATAGAAAAGGCAATTTCCTTTCTGTCTCCTAGACCTGGAGCCCTCTTCTTCTCCTGCCCTTGGAAATTAGAACTCCAGGCTCTCTGGACTTTGGACACCAGGACTTAAACCAGTGGTTTCCTGAGTTCACAGGCCTTCAGCCTCTGATTGAGAATTACATCAGCTTCACTGGTCCTAAGGCTTTTGAAATGGTATTGAACCACACTTCCAGAATCTCCAGGTCTCCAACTTGCAGATGGCCTATCATTGGACTTCTTAGCCTTCATAATCATGTGAGTCAACTCCCCTAATAAATCTCCTCTTGTCTATCTCTCCATCTGTCTTATTGGTTCTATCTCTTTGGACAGCCCTGACTAATACACCAATAAATTTTAAATTCTTGATGCAAAGGACAATTCTCTAGGGAAATATAAATTATTTTAAAATTACTCGAAATTAGGTAGAAAGCCAGTAGAAACAAAATGCAATAGCACACATTTTAATGTAATAAAAAGCTATGGTCCTATAGACAAGTTTTAACAAATCTCAAAAAACTTAATTCCTATATTATTTGTATTATTCTAGAACATAGAAACAATAAAATTCATTGTTCTAGATTGATAAAAACCACAAGATAAAAACTGAAGTAAGGATAGCACAATGGAAGAAAACTACTGATCAATCTCACTTATAAGCTATGCTGAAAAATCATAAGTTAAAATATTATGAAATCTAGTCCAGCAATATATTGTAACTACTAATTGTTTTAACTCAGAAATGCAAACATATACATTAGAGAAAATTATAAATATTCTATTCTTTTTTGTTTAATTCACTTTTATATTTTTAATTGCTTAGAACACTATCTTGTACTGTGATTGTTTTCAATAGTCTCTTTTTTTTTTATTTCAGCATATTATGGTGGTACAGATGTTTAGGTTACGTATGTTGCCCTTGCCCCTCCCTTCCCCCCTAAGTCCGAGTTTCAAATGTGTCCATTCTTCGGGTGGTGCGCATTGCACTCTTTGTGTATGCAAATACCCGTCCCCTCCTCCCCCTCCACCTCCCCCCTCAATAGCCTCTTTATCTTCTTTTGTTGATATAATATTTTGTCATCTCTCTGAAGATAATAGTTTTTTTCTAAACCATGCATTGTCTTTGATTTTTTACTTTGATTTTTTTCTATTTGTTTTGATCTTTGTCTTTGCGTTTGAGGCTTTCCAGAACTTACTGTTAATACCTAAAAGTGAGGCATTAGTTTCAGGTTAACATAGCATAATGGTGGCTGGTTAAGCGTTAAGTCTCTCTAAATATCAACCCTCTTCCCTTTCACACACAAACACATATAGATCAAAACAGAGAGTAAATACATCTAGCCAAATTTATATCCCCAACATAAGTAGAGAGTAGCGCACACTATCGATTTCACATTATATGTAAAGAGAGTAATTAATTATGTATAAAGAACCCACACTGGAGCATAACCAAGTGGAGCTTTAAAGGAGAAAATAGAAGTAGGCAGAGAGCCTAAGACCAAGGATATAATGTTGCCTTTATCCCTAAAAAGGAACAAACACAAGAAGGGTAATATTGAGAGCAGGTTTGAGAACTGGGAACGAAAGGATCTTGAAACCGGTAGTAAAGTCTTGGGCAGGCTTAATTCCTGTGTTGTTTGCATTAGTCTAGAACGTAGACAAATTAGAATGTGCCAACTTGGAATGGGTAGATATCTTCTTAGAGGCTTGGTGGCATAGGTAAAGACGTGGAAACAAAGAGTGAAAATTAAGAGTCCTGAAGAAAGAGGAAAAAATCAGAAAATCAAATAACATTAGTAAATCAAGTAATAATAAAAATGACAAACCCCATTCTGGATAAGGATGATGTCAATTAGAGAAATTCCATTATACCAACAGAAGAAAGTGTTCTTGAACCCAGCAACACGCAAAAGTTCCTTTCTTTTGCCTATATAAAAATCATCTATTATTGCTAGATCAGAAAAACTTAAGGCATTTCAAAATGAATTGAATATGGCAGACACCATGCATACAAAGCTACTATAAATAGAAAGTATAAGAAGGTAATCAAAATATTTTAGCTGATGAAAATTCTATCTATAAAACTAAACACAGAGTAGAGAAAAATTGTAACACAA
>NW_012148541.1:1068066-1071375 GCF_000956105.1 Propithecus coquereli | reverse complement strand
GGGGGGGGGAACCAAGGGCAACACACGTAACCTAAACGTATGTACACCCATAATTTGCTGAAATAAAAAAAAAAAAAAAAAGAATTAAATGTCCTTTAGCATACATACAAAGATGGAAAAAAACTTTCCACATTAGAAATTCAAGAATTGAGAAGAGAAATGGAAGAAAACATGAAGATATGAAATTAGAGTTGACTGAACTCAAAAGAGATATTGAAGAAAAAATCATCTCATAAATGAAGGCTAAATGAAGACTCAATTATAACATGCCCAAAGGAGAATAGATTTGACTAAATATGAATATAATGACAGGAATTTAAAAAGGCAAAACAAATACAGAGAATAAAAACAATATAAAGAAAGATGTAGAAGAATCAGAAAAATGGTTGATATTAACATAAAAACAGACAAAAATAGCCAATAAATATATAATGGAAATCCCTGAACATATTAAAAAAAACAGTGAAACAGAATTAATATTTTTCAAAACTATATATCAATATACTTTCTGGAGATAAAAGGATACAGACTACCTTAATCTGCATATTTATGAGAGAAAATAAAACCATAATGGTGAATTTCAAAATGTTTATTATTAAAACTATCAAAATTTATTGTAATAATTAAAAAATCCTCTGAGCCTGTATGCAAAAGCATCAAATTATTTACAAAAAAACAACAATGTTGACATCAGATATGTATACAGTAATACACAAAGCAAGATAACAGTGAAACAATATTTTCAGAAAACACAAGAAAATCTGAACCAGATATTTTTGCCTTGCCATACTGTGTTTTAAGTATCACGTCTATAGAAAAATAGTTTTAACTATACAATAACTCAAGGTATACTCTATTCATAAGCTCTGAGGAACCTACTAAAATGCTATTGTTTTACACCCTCTACCCAAAATATATGCTGAAATCCTAACTTCTGGTACTTATGAATGCGACCTTGTTTGAAAACAGGGTCTTTGCATGTGTAATCAAGTTAAAATGAGGTCATACTGGTTTAGGGTGATCCATAATTCAACATGACTGATGTCCTTATAAGAAGAGGAGAGGAAACGTAAATACACAGACTAAGGAGAACACCATGTGAGGAAGGAGGCATTGATTGGAGAAATGTGTTTATAAGCCAAGTGTAATAATCAGGATTCTCCAGAGAACAGAGCCAATAGGATACATACAGATACATACAAGAGCGGATTTATTATGAGAATTGATTTACGAGATTGTGGAGGCCAAGAATTCCCAAGATATGTTATCTGCAAACTAGAGAACTGGGAAAGCCAGTTATGTAATTTAGTTCAAGTTCCAAGGCCTAAAAAGTGGTGGAGGATGGACACTGCTGGTGTAATTCATTGGGTAAAGAAAATTAAAATCCAGGAACTCCAATGTTTGAGGGTAGGAAAACATAGATGATCCGGCTCAAGAAGATGGAGGCAATTCACACTTCTTCCACCTTTTTGTTCTATTCATGCCCTCAACAGGTTGGATGATGCTCCCCCCTCATTGATGAGGGTAGACCTTCCTTACTCAGTCCATTGATTCAAATGCCAATCTCTTCTAGAAACACCCTCACAAACACATCCTGAAAAATAACGTTTTACTAGACATGTATTCTTTCTTTTTCATTTTTTAAAATTTCAATAGATTTAGGGGGCACAAGTGGTTTTCAGATGCATAGATGGATTGTATGGTGATGACGTCAGGGTTTTGGTGTACCGATCACCCAAATAGTATACATTGTACCTGATAGGTAATTTTTCATCCTTGAGTATTATTAACCCAGACAAGTTGATGCATAAAATTAACAATCACACCAATATCCATGAAGGATTGCTGGCTGTACCAGGAGCTAGGAGAGAGGCATGGAGCAGTTTTCCCTCAGCACCTTCACAAAGAACCAACACTGTCAACACCTGGACTTTGGACTTCAAGCCTCTGGAACTATGACAGAACAAATTTCTGTTGTTTTAATCCACCCTGTTTGTGGTATTTTGTTATGACATCCCTAGGAAGTGAATACAACTGTCTTCATCAAACCAAGAGATGACTGGGGAAATGTTAGCAAAGGGGCTGATGAGTGAATCTATGAAAGTGCAGATAAGTGTGTAAGAATAGTGTGCTTATGTTATATGTGCTGACAATGTATAAATAATGTACTGAAATGATGAAAGGATAGATAACAGAGAAAGGGAAACATAAAGTAGGTTCACTGATTTTTTTCCTGTGTAGATGGGAGTCAAATGATATCATTTAAGGCTGACAAGGCAAACGGTCAAAAGACGTTATAAAAAATATTATTGTACAGGTAACCTTGAGAATAAAAATTTACCCATTTTTAAATATTAAAAAAATAAAATGAGGAAAGAAATAAAATAGCCTAAAGAAAAAACAATGGATAATACACATAAAATAATGAGTAGAATTCAAAACATGTTTGTCAAATCAGTAAATGTAAATTGGTTTAACTCACCTATCAAAAGCATTTTCAGACTGTTCACAAAGAATAAACACAACTTTAGCTAAATAAGAAACATACTTAACAAAGTAATTCATAAAAGCTAAAAATATACCCCATAAATATGTGCAATTATCATGTGTCCATTAGAAATACCTATATATATTTTTAAAAAAGAAAGGCTGAAAGTAAAGAAATGGCAAATGCATATCAGGCAATCAGAAAGTTATGCTTATGGTCCTGAAATCAGAAAAGGTGTAAGCCAGGCCAAAATATATTAAACATAGCAACCATCTTCATAAAGCAGAAACTATAGGTAATGCCAGGAAAAATGAAAACACACTAACAATAGAGACTTTTTAAACACTTGTATCAAGTCAGTAATTTCTGCAACAATGCTGCACACAAAACAATTTCAAAATCACAGTTGTTTATCATTTTTTCTTCCTTAAAGGTCTGCATTGGCTAAAGGCGCTCTGCTTCAGCCTAAGTTCCTTTGACAGCTCTAGGTAGGGCCAGGTACAGAACTTGCATAGCTTGATGCAAAATGAAAGCAAAATGACTCCTGTTCAAAAATCAGGGAAGAAAAGTCCTATTAAAGGTACTAAAATATAAAGATTTTTCTCTAAAAATATTCTACTACATATAAAATGCAATATGGTTAAGAGTGACACATGTGTAAAAACATAATCTCGCAAATTGAAAACATATAATATTGCAGTATCACAATTGTACAAGATACAGTAAATTAAAACTATCAAAATTTATTGTAATAATTAAAAAATCCTCTGAGCCTGTATGCAAAAGCATCAAATTATTTACAAAAAAACAACAATGTTGAC
>NW_012148541.1:1056559-1068016 GCF_000956105.1 Propithecus coquereli | reverse complement strand
GCTCAGGCTGGTCTCGAACTCCTGACCTTGAGCGATCCACCCGCCTCGGCCTCCCAGAGTGCTAGGATTACAGGCGTGAGCCACCGCGCCCGGCCTTCTTCCAAAATTTTTTATCTATTTAATTCTAATTTATTTCCTACAGTAATATCTGGGTGCTTTTTATGATTTTTGTAATCTTTGAATTCGTACTTATCACATGTGTACATAAATCTTTAATATCCTTGCCTAGGCTAATCCTGTCCCTTTTTCTTGTTTCCAGTTTATTTGGCTTTTTCATTGTGAGCTCAGAAACTTCATCAAACTGCTGTCTAAGTTGCCTGGGCCTCAATGAAGTACACAATGTTTCAGAGCCAGATTAGGACCTTCCGATAATACACTCTGACCAGGTAGTACATTTCAATTTTTTTCTGCATTTTATATTTTTGACACTTTATTCCATTTCTTTGAAACTTATAGTAGATTATGTCAAGATATTGGCTTTGTTTCTTTATATGTGCTGTCATTTCATTGATGTGCATCCTCAGATTTGGATATTTTTCTTCTGTTTTAGAAAGTCTAATTGTAATTGCTGATTTAGCAACACCTTCCTTTATATATGTATGCCAATCTTTTATTGCTCTTTCAAAGTATTCATTTATATATTTAATTATACTGCATGTTATACCATACTATCTATTGATTTTTTAATAATTAATTTTTCTTTGACCTTAAATCTATCACTTATGTGTGTATGTGCATATATATATATATATATATATCTTTAATATTTTCATCTAAGTTAATCCTAGCACATGTGGCCGTCTTTCTTGGCTTTTTAACTGCAAACTATGATACTCTCCCAAAATATTACGTTATCCTGGCAACCTGCCTGTAAACAGTGTTTAGAGTGGGTGACCTTAGCCCTGTATTTTAATTTTCCCTTTCTATGTAATATATTTATAACCTTTCTGGATTTATAGTTCTCATACTGTATTCTTGACCTTTGAAATATCCCATATACTTTGTGTAATTATTGGCTTTTTTCTTTATATGTTTTGATATTTGAATGATTTATATCCTTACATATGATTTTTTTTCATTTCAAAATATAATTGTGATGGTTTTGTACAGCAACTTCTATATATACTTATCTGTTATTGCTTCTTCTAAATCTTTTATGTTTTATTTATTAGGTCATAAAATGTATACCTTTAGAAAATTTCATTTCAAAATATAATTGACACCAATGTCAGTTGTTTTAGGCAAATGCAAGATGGAAAATAAATTTTGATGTATTTTTTTTTATTTTGAGAAGGATCTTTTTGCTGGTACAACTATTACTGGTGCTGTTATGAATATTTTATAGGTTGTAACAACAGTAGGATAAATTTTTGACCAATTATTTCAAAATATAAATTTTAGTGTATCTACCTATTATTTTACAGAACAATTTTTGCTAAAAAGATTTAACTCTACATATATACCAGTAAGGCTGAATTTAATTTTAGCTGTAAATTTTAGTTGTATAATAAATTCACACGTGAAATTATAATGTTCCCTTGACATTTCCTGTAGCTTCTGGAGTTTATACAAGAAACCAAAAGTGACTTCATGGTTTGTACATAATCCAAAACATCTGTTTATGCATTCTATCACTCTAATTCCAATTACAAGGAAAACTTAATTTAAAAATTGTCTCCCTCTTTAATCATTGGCTCTTTCTATGCTTCATATAAAATAATGTATATTCCATCTATTGCAATGACTTTAAATTTAATTTCAATTTCTAACCCATGGATATTTACTTTGTAATGTTGTAGCAGTTTTCAAAAACAGGGATTACAAACTTTTGATGAATTCCAATAACTTCGTGATAAGCTTTATTGTAATGTCCATGTGGAAATTTATATTTTGTAATAATTTACTGACAAGGTTTACTGTAGCCATGCTGGCAGTTCCTGTCTCAGAACTCAGGCTGAAGAGTTAATATTTGTGCATATGCCACAGGGGCTGGCTCCTGGGATGGACAAGCAGGCCAACCTCCCACAAAAGGTTTGCGCTGTACCCATGCAAAGGCTTTCTACTCTCCCACAGCTAACTGTCACTGCTGCTGCTGAAACTATTGCCACCACAATTATGGGCCCAGGTCCCAGCCTAGCTGCTCCCTTAAATTGCTGCAGTAATGCATGTACCTGAAGCCAAGCCAGACTATTTGGTATGCATACTTCCTGTCATACCCGTGGACCTGAGCCCAGGCATGCGCATGCTGCTGCCCAGTGTATCTCCTCAAATCATGTGCATATTCCACTACCCCACTGGATTTCACTTACAAAACACAACTTCAAAGATAAAACTATTAACATTTTCAAAATAGGAACAACAGAACTTTGCATGGTTGCGCACTCATGAAGTCTGTTCTGTCTCTAGACTACAGGTTGGATTCAGATTTGTTCCATTTTTCTTCATGTTGGAGTTAGGGCTAAAGTAACAATAACTACCTGGAGTATACGCTCTGCATGGCAAATCACTGGAGTGCAAAAGAATGAGCTAAACCATGCATGCATGTTTAAAGGTTCTGCTCATGTCATATCTATAAATACTCCACTAATCCAAACAATTCACATGGCCAAACTCAGAGATGAGGAAATGTACTTCACCCACAGTAAGGGGCATTAGAGGTACTGCATAATTACAAAGATAATAGAGTGAATCAATAATTCTATTGCAGAGTAATGAAAAATTATAATTAATAATCCAATGTGATCGTATCACCATTCTTAGACTAAGAAGGTTAAGTCGACAAAAAAATAAGGATGTAAAAGATCCAAACAACATAATTAAAAATGTATATATTATACCTGTGTATCAGCACTTATGCTGCAATGATAGGGAATATACCTTCTTCTCAAGTATACCTGGGACATTCATAAAAATTGACCATACATTAGATCATAAAGGAAAACATTAATAAGTGTCATATAAACCTATAAATTAGAAAAAATAAATAAACCTTAAAAGTACCATTTGAACTGAAAATTCAGAGTTTCTATTAAAAAATTTTTGGGTGAAGGGAAAAACACAAACTTGAAATTAAAATATCTAAAATCTGATGACAATAAAAACTACTGCATAACAGAATATGTGGGGTAAAATAAAATATAACCAGAGAAAAATTATAGCCTTACATACTTAGGTTGATAAAAAATGAAACAACTAAAATAAATAAATGTTCATTGTGACTCAAAATGCTAAAGCAAAGTACCAAGGTAAACCAAAAGAAAGGAACACTAAGGAAAGAGAAATAAAATCATAAATTAATGAGGTAGAAAATAGAAAAACAGAAGAATTAATATATAAATCAAACTGGTTTTTTGTTAAAAATAAATTGAACAAACTATTAGTGAACTCCTCAAGAAAAAGAAAAATACGCAAATATGCAAAATGAGAAATTATAATGAGGACTCACTATCAAAGCATGAAATTTTAAAAATCAAAAAGACCAATTTGTATAACTGTTTAGAAATCTGAAAACATATATGAAATGAATATTTTCTTAATAAAATACAACTAAACAAAATTGAGCCAAGTATAATTTAAAACTTTAACAAGGCCATTTCTATAAAGATAATAAAAAAGTTTTTAAAAAAACTACTTCTCTCCTCCAAAAAAAAAAAAAAAAATCTGGTAAGTTCGGGTGAATTCATCCAGGAATGCAAACAAAACTTCCATATGTTGACAGAAATTAAGGCTGTTGAGGCAGAAGTAATTTGATAAAGTTTCATTGAAAGCCAAATTTGAGGATCAACCTGAGAAGACACATCAAAGAAATTGAACATATTCCAAAGTCTGTTACAATTGGAATGTTTTTATAAGAAAGTTTAGAAGAAGGGAGGTTTATTCTTCATATCAGGATTGTCTTTTTCCTTCAGAGAATACAATGCAGAGATTATAGATAGTCCTTGGCTACAGATGACAGACAATGTACAGGTTAAAATGTTTTACATTCAAGGCAATCAGTCAAATTTCATGATTCAGAAACAAATCAGTCAAACTTTATGATTCAAAGGCAAATCAAAGTTGGTAGGCTGTGTTTTAATCAGTATGCCAACAGTTTGAAGAACTCATGATAAGATATGAGGGACTCAGAATAAGATTCTTTACCGAGGGACAGGATGTAAACCATGAATTAATTAAAGACCTTCCCTAGGTGGTTGATTTGGAAGGCTGCCAAACGTGACCTATGGGTTATAATTCCCCCTTTTTGATAAAAAAATCTTCCCATGCAAGCACTGATGTTCAATCTCTTGCTTAGGTTAGAGTGATAGATGTTCATTATCTCCTGGTGCTGGGAAGACTCATTCTCAGGAAGTCATGTCCCTTGGTGGGGGAAAGGAGCTTTGTTATTACAGGTAGGCCAGATTGTTAATAACATAGGGTAGGTCATTACATGAGCCCACATGCTATTTTTTTGAATAATGAATCATCTCCAGTCACTAGGCAACCATTATTTTAGCCTTAAACTTTGATGAATAGTTTTCAAATTCTGCACTATTTATTATAGTTAGGGAGAAAGGTAAATGTTTCACTTTTTATTTAACAAAGTATATTTAATTTCTGTAAGATATAAATAGCTGAAAACAAAAGAAACTTTCTTGAATTTGGAAAAAAATATAAAATCAATCAGCAATGTTCTAAAAAAAGTCAGAAAATCATTTTAGTACTCCATCAGTTCAATCCCATGTGATTCTTGTTCTGCTCGATGTTGGATAAGCAATTTTCATTCACGTATCAGTTTTGATTAGAGTTTTGGAAATACTTATTTAGCCCATTACTCTTGAAATTATCAAAAATCTGTTCAAGAGTACTTATAATGAGTCTCTTCTGTGCAAAGCAGTTTTGGACTATCGCCGATTGCAAATGCTTTTAAAGAAGAATTTAAAACAATAACTGGGATGACAAAAACTTAGGATAGCCATGATTAGAATCTGATGGAAGTTTCCAATTGACAAGGAAATTTAGTTATTTCTATTATATGTAGCATTTTACAATAACCAAAATGATGACTGATGGCATCAAATCAGGACCATCAGACATTTATAAATTTTATATAATCTTTAGAATACTCATTTTAATAACATATCTGTATAACTATAATTTTAGAAAACATTCAACATAACAATTAAAGGGTCAGGTGCAGTGGCTCACACCTGTAATACCAGCACTTTGAGAGTGGGAAGATCACTTGTGGTCAGGAATTTGAGACCAGCCTGGGCAACATAACAAGACCCTCTAAAAATTCTTTTTAAAAAATTAGCTGGTCATGGTGTTATACACCTGTAGTCCTAGCTACCTGGGAAGCTAAGGCAGGAGAGTTAATTGAGCCTAGGAATTGGACATTGCAATGAGCTATGATTGCACCACTGCACTTCAGCCTGGGAAGTAGAGTAAGACCCTGTCTCAAAAAATGTTTAGAATTATGACTGATAATATATTTTTATGAATTTATATAATTTTTGGAAAATTTATATCAACAACAAACCCATAAATGCAACTGGTGCATTCTTAGACTTAGAGGACCCATTTTCCATTTTGGTTGTTTTGAGTGAGACAAGCTGTGTAGTGGAGCAATACTGCCTTCATGCAATGGAAAAAGAAGAAAGCTAAGGAAATGTCTCTCCTCAAACCTCTGGGAAATAATTCACAGAGCTCCTGTTTTACCCTGACCTAGAATTCAATAAGAAAATCTTCACCTTGAATTTATAGTGATGATTCTCATTCTGAGAGAATCCTTGTACCTCCTAGCCAAGGAGAAAGCCAGTTTCAATACCCCAGAACTTTGATTAAGACAGGACGTTTGTTGATTTCAGTAAGAACGCATCTGTGACACCCACCCAGGGGCATCCACTTTTGGGTTCATTGCCAGTGTCTGAGTGAAGATTGAAAGTGTGCTGGATAGTCCAGAGAGGTCACACCAATATCCTGCCTGATTATGTTATTTTGTTTACCAAAATTAAGGCTGTTGAGACAGAAATAATTTGATAAAGTTTTATTGAAATCCAAATTTGAGAATCGAACAGGAAGACACACCAACAAAGTTAAGTGTGTTCCAAAGTCAATCACAAGTTGGAATGCTTTTATAAGAAAATTTAGGAGAAGGGAGGGTGACTCCTCATATCAGAGTTCCCTTTTTTCAATGGAGGGTACAATCCAGAGATTATAGTCATTGGCTACAGATGACAACATATATGCTGAAAGGTTTACATGCAAGACAATCAGTAAAATGTCATGATTCAGAAACAAATCAGTGTCCTTTGCAATGTTAGTAGGTTATGTATTAATCAGTATGTCAATAGTTTGATGAACTTATAATAAGACTTGAGGGACTCACAATAAGATTCTTTATCTAGGGACAGGATGTAAGCCATGAAACATAAGATCTTCCCCAGGTGGTTAATTTGAAAGCCTGCCAAATGTTGCCTGTAGGTAATCAAAAAGTCTAAATAATTCTAATTCTACCTTCATTTTCTAAAGCTTAGAGAAAGGACAACCTTGAAATTCTTTTTTTATGAAGCAAGTAGAATATTCAGACTGAAATCAGTATTGGCAGCACAAAAAAGGAAAACTATAAATTTCACTTATGGATATCAATGCCAAAATCCTGAATAAATTTTTGGCAAATGGAATCTAACAGCACTTTAAAAAATAATAATACATAATTACTGGAGTAGATTGCAAAAATGGCCACATACTCCTTTCATCTGTGTATACAACACCTCTTTGCAATGTGATTTTGGCACTCCTCTCATCAAATGGTGGAATCTACTTCTCCTCCCCTTAAATATGAGCTTGAACACATGACTTGATTTTGCCCATGGGATATTAGTAAACACAATGCAGATAGAGATTTCAAAATCTTGTGCACCGGGGTTTGTCTACTTTTGAGGCTGTTGGTACTCCGCAAGCACCACCATGTAAAAAAGCCCAAGATAGCCTGCTGGATAATGAGAGACATAGCTTACTCATCCTCATTAACTTGATCGACAGCCAATACTGGAAGCCAGTGCCAATTAACAAACATGTGACCAAATCCTAGACTAACCAGTTCCTGGCCAACCTCCCAGCTACTGTAGAACCACCCAGTCATACAATGATCAAGAAAGATTTATTTTTTAGGAACACAGGAGCGGTAAAAAGCACCAAAAGCAAAGCCAACAGATAATGACAAACTAAGAGAAAATATTTGCAACACGTATCACAGCTGAAGGGCTAATATCTCTAATGTATCAATAAATGCTACAAATCAAAAAAATACAAAAGAAAGGGGGAAAATTATACAAACAGTTCAAAGGTGAAGACATGCAAATGGATTTATACATATGAAAATTTGCTCAATTTCACTCAGAATGAAAGAGGCAAAAATTCAAAAGCATAACAATACATTCTGCTGCTGAAGCTATGTTCAAACAAAGACCCATACATTGCTGATGGGAGTGTAAAATGTTAGAAACCCAAAAAGTGAATTTGGCAATGCCTAACAAATCAACATATGTGTGTACTTTTTGACTGAGCCATCCAGATATCAGGAATTTGCCCTGAAGACACATATCCACCAATATAAAACAACATATGCATATGTTTTCCTCCTCATACACACACACACACACACACACACACACACACACACACCATACAAGAAAGATAAAACAAACACTAATAACCATGGTTTTCTTTAGAAGACTGGTGGGAAGAGGGGGGAAAGAATACAGAAGGAAGAAAGTCCTTGAATTTTTATGGAGTTTTTATTTTTGAACCATGTAAATGTTTTTACATGGTTCAAAAAATTAAGTTAGTAAAAATGATTTTTAAAAAGCTATAAAATTGGTTAAGATACTAGAAAAAGATTAATCTAAATGCATGTCAAATTTATAACATAAAGAAAGAAAATGAAATAATTCAAGAATTCACAAAGGGAAAAATGTAATTTTATATGATGGAGAAATGTGGGTGATTACTGATCAAACTCAGCATCACTAGTAACTAGAAAAACTGATATTTTATACTTCCTGATATGTCGCTATGGTATGTGTGCAACATCGACTCTGTAGTATCCTTTCCACGAATGTTTAATATGAATCCAATCATGAGGATACAAACAGAAAATTCCAGCTTCTGGAACATTCTTAATATAATGGCCTAGAATCTTCAAAATGACAAAAAAAAATATACCAGGCCAATTGTTCTCAATTGAAAGAGACTAAGGAGATTTGGGAACTGCAGGCAATTCATGATTACTGAATGTATTCTAGATTTAACATATAAATCTAGGATATTGTATTCATAAAGAACATTCTAGGGACAACTGGGGATATTTGTACTTGTACTATATATTAGGGAATAATATTGTCTCAATGTCAAATTTGTTAGGTTTGATAATGGTTTCATTATGAAGGAGAATGTCTTTATTCTAAGAAAATAGGGGTGAAATTTGATGTTTGCAACATATTTCAAATGATTTCACAACAATAATATATGTATATGTATATATACACACATATATGCATAAATATATATAAAGAGAGAGCCAGACAAGGGGATAAAGGGAAGGGGAAGGAGGAGAGGAAGGGGGGAAACAGGCAAATGAGGCAAAATGGTAACAATGCATGAATCTAGATAAATATTTTACTTTTCTTTCAACGTTTCTATAAGATTGATTTTTTGAAAATAAATATTTTTTTTGAAAAAGTAGGTAATTTGAAGCTTTGGAGGAAGGGTTGATCTTGTTAACTGGTTGGCTACACTGCAAGCTGTTCAGGAGGAGATCTGGCCTTTTATTCAGAGGCTTTTTTATTGGTAGATATTTTCTCTTTGGTCAATTTTCCCAGATTGGAATTCTTTATTTTTCTGTCTGAGTTATAAACTTATAGAGTTTAATGGAGAAAGATGACCAGGGGTTTTCAGTGTTCAGTATGGAGGCTTTCGCTGAATCCATTCACTCCTGTTTTGAGTGTAGCATGTCATCCACACCTTTACCTGTGCTTCATTCACCGAGTCCAGAACTTGTCTAGCTCAACCTCTAGATATAAATCCTGAAACACACTGTTGGGAATGGGTAAGTTTGGAGTTAGGAAGGAAAGTGGTGATCCAGATATTATTTTGAAGACTTAACTCTTTTTTGTTTGTTTGTTTGTTTTCAGCCTTGCCTCATAACCCTGCCTTCTAAGTAGCTTTGTACTCCTGCCTTCCAATAGCTACTCAAGGCTATTCCTGATCCTTTTATGACCTCCGTGGGTACAATGGATTGTTTTTTGTTGGATTTCCCCTGCAGGCTTCAGTTTCAGCTTTATTTGGTCATCAAAGCCAGTTGCCATTATTCATTTTGCTTTCTAGTTTCCAAGTTGTTAACTTCTAATGTCATCCATCATTTCCTCAACTGTTTAATTTATTTCTGTGATTTAATGTTTTTTTTTTTCTTTGCTGCCACTTTAGTGGTCCTTTAAGAGGGTACAAATATAAATGTATATGTTCAATTCATCATGTTTAATAAGAAAGCCAATATAAATAAATCTACTGTTGCAATTCATTCTGTGACAAAGTTGAACTCAAAGTATCAATCTGCTTGTTTTTGGTATATTTTTATGACCCTCTTCCCGGTCAACAGTATCTCACAGACTATTTTCCCTCCTCTGGACTACATTGAAGCAGAAATATGGATTAAAAGAGAATAGATAACCTAAATGTCAAATGAAGATTTTCTCCTGTGTGCTAGTTTGTTGGTTTCATTACACTAGATAACATTAGCCTGGGAGAAGGGGTGAGAGAATGTAAAGTTGTGGTGGAAATTTTTAGTGAGTGAATCAGGGAGCAGAGAGGAAGAAATGTTCCTAGATAATGGGGAATAAAAATTGTTCTTAAGTATGGACTCCTCACTGATTCAGGTATGTGGGCAATATTCCTATATATTTGTTAGCAAGGGACAATACATGGATGCATGGGATCAGGAAAAGAGAACCTCACTTGTGACCATGATGGAACTGAAGAGAATCAATTTGAGATCTATGAATGGGGCAACAGTGGTCAAAGCACAATTGTTAAAACTACAGAAATAAATAAAAGGAGAAAAAATATTATAATATCTATAGATAATCAGAAAGTATTTGATCAAATTCAAGACTTCTTTAGTATAAAAACATTTAGTAAACAAGGAATAGAAATATACTTCCATAAAATGGCAGAGCACGTTGGTTGGAAAGGACAGAAAGCATCATACGTGAGAAGCAGTCCCACTGAACCTAGAAAATATATAATTCGGGCCTAAGTGTTAGGAGAATTGAATAGTTATTCAGGAAAAACAATATAAATATAGAATCATAACTCCACAATGCATAAAAAAATTGCTGTAGGATTAAAGATATTAATGTACAATGCACTACATTAAAAGTACTACAAAATCTTGGAGAACATGTTTATAACATTAGCATTAAGAATACATTCCAAAAAAGCTTAAAACTTAGAGTTTTCAAGCTATACTACAAGGCTATATACTAACTAAAACAGCATGGTACTGGCACAAGAACAGAGACATAGACCAATGGAACAGAACTGAGAACCCAGATATAAAACCGTCCTCATATAGCCATCTGATCTTTGACAAAGCAGACAAAAACATACAATGGGGAAAAGAAGCCTGATTCAATAAATGGTGCTGAGAAAATTGGATGGCCATATGTAGAAGACTGAAACAAGATCTGCACCTTTCACCTCTCACAAAAATCAACTCACTATGGATAGCAGACTTAAACCTAAGGCATGAAACTATAAGAATTCTAGAAGAAAATGTTGGAAAAATTCTTATAGACATTGGCCTAGGCAAAGAAGTTACGAAGAAGACTCCAAAGACAACCACAGAAACAACAAAAATAAATAAATGGGACCTGATCAAATTAAAAAGCTTTTGCACAGCCAAGGAAAATATCACAAGAGCAAGCAGACAACCTACAGAATGGGAGAAAATATTCTGATGCTGTATATCCAATAAGGGGCTGATAACTAGAGGAGGAGGAGAGACTCTGTTCATTTCAAAGAGCTCCTGAACCTCCTCAAATCTTGGTATTTACTGTAGGGAAAGGTATATGTGTTTAAAGCAAAGAACATATAGATAAAATCTTTGGTGTCGTATAGTAAGCATATTGTTCTAAACAAGTCTATTTAGTGATGTACATTAAACTTATAATTATCTTGTTATTTCCTTGTTGTTCATTAAGGCCATAAAGAAAAGGGCAGGGACCCAATACCAGTCATACTTCCATACATTCCAAAGCCTGCTGTGTGCAGCCGACTAATAACAATCATATCCTAAGTCCTGTTTGCAGGACTGTCAGATATCCACCTTTCTCACAGTCCCTTTACCCAGGCCTTTATGCCTTTTCTAATATCCTCTACAAAAATCATAAATGTCAAATTTTATCATATTTTTTGACA
>NW_012148541.1:1055086-1055894 GCF_000956105.1 Propithecus coquereli | reverse complement strand
AGAGAGATTATAGAGGTGACTGGGGGGCCTCTAAGAGCTGAGAGTTCCTCTGACCAAAAGCCAACAAGAAGCCAGAAACCACAATCTTACAGCTACAAGGAAATAAATTCTTCCAATCATCTTAGTAGGCTTGAATGTGAATTCGTCCTCAGTTGAGCCTCCAGAAGAGAACTGAGCTGAGCGCTGACTGACACCTTGATTGTAGCATTGCAGAGGACCCAGCTAAGCCATGTCTGGAATCCTGGCTCACAAAAACTGACAAACACAATTCAATGTGTGTAGTTTTAAGTTTGTAAGTCTGTGATAATTTGTTACACAGCAATAGAATACTAACATAGTTACTGTATTTGTTATGCTAATGTCTTATTTTAGAATTTTTACATCTATATTCACGAAAAAGAGAGTCCTGGTATTATTGTTTCTTATAATGCTATTTATTAGTTTTGGTGTTCAGGTTATGCTGGCCTTTCAAATGGAGTTGAGAAGTGTTCCTTCTTTTTCTATTTTCTGGAAGAGTTTATGTAAGACAGTTGTTAATCATTTATTACATAGTTGGAAGAATTCACTGGTGATGCTACTTCAGCTTTGATTTTCTTATAGTAATATTTTTATTATAGACTCAATTAAATTAATAAATATTTGACCCTTCAGTTTTCTTTTTCATCTTTTACCACTTTTATTATGTAGTGTTTTGAAGAGAACACGTCATTTCATCCAAATTTTGAAATGTATTGGTACAAGATTGTTAATAATATCCTCACATTACTTTTGCAATGTCTGTAGGTCCTGTAGTTATGTCTCCTCTTTC
>NW_012148541.1:1052174-1053942 GCF_000956105.1 Propithecus coquereli | reverse complement strand
ATATTTATATACTGGGATGTATGTTCAAAAGCATTTTCGCTGATGATAGTGAATGTAAAAAATGTTTGGTGACCCTTAACTATGCACAATAAGACTTGTGAGATAGAATATCATATAAAGCTTTGTAGGATTATAAAATCTAAGTATTTGAAAGATAATATGTTTCAGCTATACTTATTGAATATATATGGTTATGGGTAGTCCATCTTAATATATGTTTATAGTTATCATCTATGCATATCTAGATATATAGTTAATTTTAACCACCAAACATTAAGTCTGATGTTGTCTTCTCGGCCTGAAAAAGTATAATATGACATTCATTCTGTTCTATGGTATAAAAAATCCTTAATTAATAGAGGGTGGTGATTTTTATGGGTCTTTAAAAATCCCACAGAGTAGAACACTTATCATTCCATCGTTGGATCATAGGGATGAGATGAAACATTTTGATTTGTTTTATCAAAACTGGGTCTAGATGAGCCAAGGCAAATTTAGATGGGAATAAGACATATTGCTGTGGTAGCTTTGTTAGTCTTTCAAATGGGAAGCTCACTGTGTGAGTTCAAAAAGGTCAGCGAAATGCTAGGAAGCATAAGAAAGGATGCTGAAAAGCAAAATGGAAACATTATCCTTAATACCGTAAAACCATGGCGTTTCTACACTTATTTGTCCCTTTCAGTCTCTGCTCCCTTAGAAAAGACATAATGAGGATGAAGAAAGCCTGGAGGAAATGTAAAATGATCAAGGGGAGAGTTGGATGCCATAAGAAGAGAGATTTAAAGAAAAGAAAGTGTTCAGGCTAGAAATATAAGAGTAAAAAGGCTCTGCTAGCTTGAAGGGGTCTAACAGAAGCAGGTGGAATAGCGTACTCTGAACAGGAAAAGAAATATATTTGGTGTTTTTCCCATAGTGTAAATCTTTGCATTTAAGCACTTATTTGATTCTTTGATGTGTATCTGAGGCTTGTTTTAAGATAAATTATCTCGAAGTTCCTTCAGGGCATCTCACTGAGGATAATGTCCTCATGGTTCTCTTATTTATAAAAGGTTAATGTTACATGAGAAGAGGGTTTGGGGCTTTCACGTTCCCAGTGCATGGCTCAGCAGGAGAACAGTGTGTGGTACAGATGCTATACTGATTAAAGTTTTCAGTCTTGTCCAATTAGGGCATGTGAGGATAGGGAAGCTGCAAGGTTCATTGCAGTGCTTTAAAAAACTTGTGTGCAAAGTCTCAAATATAGAACAGTTATAAGCAAACCTCTCTGACTGCAGTAAGTTGGAGGGCCCTGAGCTCAGTATTTTTGTCTTCCTTTCTCTCCCTATGACAACCTTTCAGATATTTCTACAGTCTCTAATGCTCAGAAGGGTAAAGTTTGAAATTTTCAAATGTAACAGGGAGACTAATGCTTTAGATCAGAAAACCTTAGGTCTAGTTTGGGTCTCAAAATTAGCCATAAAATTAATCTAATCAATTCACTTTTCTGTTCATATTACTTGATCTATTCCTTGCGGTCTGCATGTGGGAAATTCATTCATTTTCACTGAATGAACATTTATTCTGTCTTACTTTGTGTTGATTTGTTTTTATTTCACATTTAAATGAGTATATTTTA
Organism: Propithecus coquereli; assembly: GCF_000956105.1. Taxonomy (NCBI): domain Eukaryota; kingdom Metazoa; phylum Chordata; class Mammalia; order Primates; family Indriidae; genus Propithecus; species Propithecus coquereli. Next base: position 1,052,327 of record NW_012148541.1, on the reverse strand, counting down.
TGGTTTGGTAATGAATTGTCAATCACCTTTGGAAAATTGCCTAGTTGTCCAAAGAGTTTCCTCAGAGGAAATAGCTTGTTACATTCACCATTTCAAACTTTTCATTATAACCCCCATTAAAAATATTTTTTATGTAGTATTCAGTATATACAT
>NW_012148541.1:1046457-1048029 GCF_000956105.1 Propithecus coquereli | reverse complement strand
GTTCACATAACCACAAAATTGTAGAAAATGCTGCCCTGAATTTCAAGTGGAGTTTAAAGTTCAGTGAAAAATGCATATTCATTCATAATTATTAGAAGGTATTCATTTAAAATTGAAGACAGGGGAAAAAAAGAAATCCAGAGTTTGGGCTGAATAGGGAAATAGCTAGTCCCTAATTTCTTACCAGAAACTTAGATTATAAGGAGGAGCACTTCCAACATTATTGTGGGGAAAGTATTTTCACTTTAAGACAAATTAAAGAATTGTCAAAATACAGGAAATTTAAGACATTAATCATAATTTTATTTATTCTATGACATTATAAAATTCACTTTTTTCATCAAAGTGAAAAGAAAACTAATTATTATACCATCAAAGTCATTCCTGACCCTCAACCATACATTCATTTTTACTATAGAAGTTATATGTGGTCCAGATGAAGATTTCAAAGGCAGAAGAGTGGAAAAATAAAAAGTATAAGGAAACTACCCTGCTGCCATTGCATCCCTGAATGGCAATAACCATAAAGAATTGCTTTGCAAATACAAAGCATTCAGTAACTTTTTTTATCAAGCATATGCAGGTTCGGGACATACTAATCCCTCTCTTTTTTAGTGCCTGAGTAGTTTTCCATTATATAGATGTATCACAACATATTTAAGTAGCCACTTATAATGGTCGAAAGGCATACACATTTTACATTTTCATTGGTGTTGTAAAATCCTGCACCAATATGATTACCTCGACTTCAACCTCTAGCAACAATGTATAGAAATATCTCTTTCTGACATACTCATGAAAAATGAGTATAATCAAATTCTAATGTTTTCTATTTAGTAAGTAAAAGTTGCTATCTTATTACCATTTTATGGAAACCATACAAGCCAGACAAGATTAGGGCCCCATCTTCTATCTTCCTAAACAGAACAACTGCCAAGCTAGAATGTTATATCCTGCAAAAATAAGTTTCACAATTGATGGAAAAATAAATTCTTTTCCACACAAGCAAACACTGAGGAAATTTGTTATGACTTGTCCTGCCGTGCAGGAAATACTCAAGACTGCAATAGATATGGAACAGCACAATAGATACTCACTAGCATAAAATCTCCCAAAACGTAAAGCTCACAACTCTTGTAAAACGACAGCCGAAGAAGGTAAACAAAGCAATAAGGTACCACCCAACATGATGAACAGAACAGTATCCTACATTTCAATAGTAACAATCAACATAAACAATCTGAGTGCTCCAGTAAAAAGACTTAGCCCAGCAGAAAGGATGAATAAACAAAACCCAAGTATCTACTACATCCAGGAGGCACATTTAACCCACAGGGATTCACACGCTTTCAAGGTTAAGGGATGGAAAAAATATTCCAAGCAAATGGAAATCAAAAGAGATCAAGGTAGCTATTCTTATATCAGATAAAACAGACTTTAAATCAATAGTGGTAATGAAAGACAAAGGTGGTCATTATATAGCAATAAAGGGAAAATTCAAGAAGAAAACATAACAATCCGAAATATATATGCACCGAACAAAAATGCTTCCAGATTCATAAACAAAATCCT
>NW_012148541.1:1041273-1042145 GCF_000956105.1 Propithecus coquereli | reverse complement strand
GAAATGAACTCTTATACATTGTTGCTGGGACTGCAAATTAGTACAACCTCTATGGAAAATAGTATGGAGATATCTCAAACAAATAAATATAAATGTACCATTCAGTCCAGCAATCCCACTACTGGGTATCTACCCAAGGGTAAAGAAGACATATTATCAAAAAGACATCTGCATTTGATTGCTTATTCCAGCACAATTCACAATTGTGAAGATTATGATCAACCTATATGCCCATCAATTCATGAATGGATTAACAAAATGTGACACACATACACACACACACACACACACACATATCCATACCATGGAGTACTGCTTAGCCATGAAAAGGAATGAAATGTCTTTTGCAGCAACTTGGATGGAACTGGAGAACATTATCCTAAGTGACGTATCTCAGGAATGGAGAAACAAACACCACATGTTCTCTGTAACAATTGGGAACTAAGTGATGGGCACACATGCACACAAAGAGATGTAAAGATCATTTGAAAACGGGAAGGGGGGGTGGATGAAGTTAGTGGTAAAACCTACCTATAAGGTAGAATGAACACTATTCAGGTGGTGGGCACACTAACAGCCCTGACTTAAGCACTATAAAAGCTATATATGTAACAAAAAATTTTTACTCCCTTAAAAATGTAAGACAATATGTATTTCACAAAAGTTAAATAAATATGTGAACATACAAAATAAGGGTTTCTTTTGTTAAAAGAGACAAATAATTAATTTAACATGGATATAGTATATGCTATTATGTAACACGTAGTCCTAATTCATGTCTCCAAAAGTCCAAATAATGTCTTCTATACCTGTCTTTATTTTTAATCCAGGGCACAAATAGGAATTACACATTACACTTAGTTATCATTTCT
>NW_012148541.1:1039543-1040533 GCF_000956105.1 Propithecus coquereli | reverse complement strand
CAGGAGATAAGCCAGGTAGAGCTTCCTGTTTGTGAACTTTTCTCTCCCTCACATTTACCTGGGTGGATCTTTGCTTCCCTGTCACCAGTATGGGGGAGAAAAACAGCAGCACCAACCCAGTGGGAATCGGAAGCATCTGTGCAATATCAGGGCAGTGCTTGATCTCAGCTGGGATAACGGTGACTAGTAATAAATTGAAATCAACCACACCTCTGAACATTTCCTACACTCAGCCTTGGAGTAAGGTGGTAACAAACAAAGAAGGCATCTCTTGGAAAAAGCATTGCCTGATGCTAAGGTGTAGTGATGTTCTTTAGGCTAGGTGTTCCCAAGGAAAAGTTGCTAAATCCATATTTTAAGATTCTCACCCCAAAATTCACCCTTCCACAGACACATAAACATACGTCAGCAGTTGCCAGGGGGAAGGGAGTAGAAGGAGTGAATAGGCAGAGTACAAAGGACTTGTAGGGCAGTGAGAATAATTTGTGTGATATTATAATCATGGATACATGTCATTATATATTTAAACTCATAGAATGTACAATATCAAGATTAAATCCCAATGTAAACTATGGGTATTGGATAGATATTGGGTTATGATGATGCAGCAATGCAGGCTCATATATTGTAACATATGTACCATTCTAGTGGGAAATGGGGGATGTTGATAGTGAGGGAAGGCTATGTACCTGTGGGGCTAACTCTCTGTACTTTCTGCTTAATTTTGTTGTGAATCTAAAACTTCTCTATAAAACAAAGTCTATTAAAAGTAAATGAGGAAAGACTAAATTGCTATTGGGAAAGCTGCCTCACTATATGTAGAAAAAATAAAGTAGAATTCCCTATATCACACAGTATTTTTTAAAAAAATACTCCAATTAGAGATAGCACCAGGACAAATATGCCAAAAACTGAAACAAGAAAAATTCATATTAGAATTCCTAGAGAATGGACCCAAGTATATGCAGTTTGAAAAAGGTCATTAAGTTG
>NW_012148541.1:1026549-1029548 GCF_000956105.1 Propithecus coquereli | reverse complement strand
TGTGTATTCAATCCCCAGGATTCCCAACTGCCTAAGGGATAAAAACTTTATCTTATTTTATTATTGAACATCAAGTAAATTGTGGAAATTCATTTTAGCTGACAATTACTATTTATGCAAGCATCAATAATGTTTCTTCTTCTGTCTTTATGATAACATGAAAATATCCCAAGCTTTTGGTCCAAACTAATGGTAAAAAGGAGTCAGCTACAGAAATTTTCCAGACAACAAGTCAAAGAAACAACTGTTCTTAACTTCATTTAACAGAGAACAGAGTCTTTGTGGTAAAGTACTTCTGCCTTTCTTTGAATTCATGCGATACGTGATATTAAGAAAGATTGAGTTGTTTGTCTAATAACATATAACTGCATCAAACTGACATAGGCCAAATTCCAGATTTATCTACTAGTTATCATTCTCCCATAGTTCTACAGAAATAAAGCCTTTGGTTATATATGAACCATCAATGTGGACTATTTATCTCCTGTTCCACTATAACATAGACTTCTGTGTATGGGTTACCATCATGATACATTGAAACAGCCCATGGAGTTTTTTAGGGAGATTGGTAATAAGTTATTCTACTGTTGGAGTGGTTGAGACCTTCCTCTGACCTCTTACAGATCTGGGTTATATTCGTGATGTCATGCCACTGAGGAAGAGAATTCTGAAAAATGTGGAAAGGCAGCACTTAGGAGGGACCCTCAGGGTTCCAAGAGAAACAAATATAGCATCTGAATTTGTACCCAAAGCATAACACTAAATATTAGTAGGCAGTATCTAGAAAGAATGAAGATGTGTCATGTGGCATTCTTTGAGAATGTAGCCTTCATAACTCCAATGTGTGACTGACAGCCATGTTACCAAAATTAAAAAAAAATAAATCTTCTATGCACATCTTTAACTAAACAAACCAACCATTCATTCTAGAACAGCAAGCAGAGACCTACTAACTACAAGTTTTTCTAGTGCTCAGCATATAAATTTATTGGTATAATATGACTAAAAGCCCCTTAGATATAGATATCTCAAATATCATGTTTATAGAATTTCTATGATCTCTGAGAATTCTGACATGAAAATCTTGGCCTTTGGATATCAGTTTTTCATAGTTATGGCTATGGAGGATGCATGGAGACTATGGACGAGTATTTTGTTGAATATCAGGTAGCTCATAGGGTAGATAGGAAACCTGGAGAAGTAAGTTTGTAGTATTTTAGTCTGTTTTCTGTTGCTTATAACAGAATACCTGAAACTGGGTAATTTCTAAAGAAATTAATTTATAAAGAAATTAAATTCACCAATACTAAGTGTCTATAATGCAGTAAAAAATAAAATAAAATAAATGACAGAAAATCTAAATAAACAAACAAAAAAAATCAAAGTCGCCAGAATCCCATCTCTTACCTTTTTATGGTGATAAAATACACTGTCTCTCTAGCAATTTATATCAGATTGTTTGATGTTATTTCCCTATTTAGCATCAGGGCTGCTTAGTAATAGATTGTAGAAGCATTTTTAAGGTCCTCAGTAGTGTCTCAGAGGCCTGAAGAAGAAAAGGGGAAGGACGAGTTCTGGGACTATAGACCCTTTACTCTACTTCAACCAAAGCTCAACCACTTTCATTTGTTTATTTTAGCAGGGTTCTATTTCTAAAAGTGTGTTTGAAAACCACCAATCCAAGGTCTTAAGAGCTAGTTAATGCGGTAATTAAATTTTCTTAAACTTGCCTTGTACTTCGTGATGACTACAGAAAACCTGAATGGGAGATTTTGAGAAAATGGCAGTCATTGTGTTTGTTATATGGTAAAACTCTTTGAACATTTCATCTATTTTTTTCTAGCTATCCCTAAGACAAGTAACTATATGATCATTCCTATCCATTCTTGTCAATACAATAATGTATAACAGTATCTAGATCTTATTGGACATTTTTAAAAACAAATTGGCATTGATTCTAAGCTTAGGAATATAACAATATACAGTCTCTTTATACATATGACTTTGTACTTATGTTAAAAATAATTAGTCTAATTCTCTTGTTGACCACTTTGCTTCCTTTCCTTCTAAGTTATTTAATAAAGGAAAATGGGGTATTTATATCTTTAACAACAAAGTCATAGGAAACATTTTATAAGAATTAACACCATAATTTTATAAAGGTGAAGTAGGACAAAAATAAGTCAATGCCTTGTGCAGTAAATAAAGTTTTTGACCTTCCTTGGACTTTAAAAATATTTGATATAGTCTAATGGTCGTCAAGGGACATATGGAAAAAATGTTCAATATCACTAATCATCTGGGAAATGCAAATTACAACCACAATGAGATACCACCTTACGTTACCCCTGTCAGAATAGTTATTATTAAAAAGTCAAAAAAAAAAAAAAAAAACAATAGATGGTGGCATGGATGCAGAGAAAAATGTGCTTATACACTGTTGGTGTGACTAAAAGTTAGTACAACCTCTATGGCAAACAGTATGGAGGTTTCTCAAAGAGCTAAAACAGACTTACCATTCGATCCAGCAATTCCATTACTAGGTATCTACCCAAATGAAAAGAAATAATTTTACCAAAAAGACACTTGAAATTGAATGTGTATCACAGAGCAATTCACAATTGCAAAGATATGGAATCAATCTATGTTCCTATCAATACATGAGTGGATAAAGAAAATATACATGGAGTACTACTCAGCCATAGAAAGGAATGAAAGGAATGAAATAATGTCATTTTCAGCAACTTGGATAAACACCATTATTCTAAGAGAATTCTCAAGAATGGAAAAAACAAACACCACATACTCTCCCTAATAAGTGGTAACTAAATGATGGGTGAACATGGGCACAAAAAGACACAAAGGACATTGGAAACTAAGGAGGGGAGAGGAGCAAGGGATGAAAACTTACCTATTGGGTACAATGAACACTATCCTGGTGGCAGGCACACTGAAAGCCCTGACTTCAGCATTATAGAGTGTATCCGTGTAACAAAAAC
>NW_012148541.1:1015971-1017689 GCF_000956105.1 Propithecus coquereli | reverse complement strand
AACTACAAAGAACAATGCAGAAATGAATGAAACCAACGCAAAGAAATCACAAAAGCAATGTGGGAAATGAATTAAAAATTTACTAAAGAAATAGAATTATTAAAGAAAAATCAAACAGAACTTCTGGAAATGAAAAATTTATTCAAGGAATTACAAAACACAACAGGAAGCCTTATGAACAGGTTAGATAAGGCAGAAGAAAGAATCTCAGAGCTTGAAGACAACACCTTTTAACTAAACAAGTCAGTCACAGACATAGAGCAGAAAAATAAAAGTAATGAGCAAAGCCTACAAGAGATATCAGATTATGTAAAGAGGTCTAACAAAAGAATCATAGGCATACCTGAAGGTGAAGAAGAAAATACACAAGGGTTGGATAATATATTTGAGGGAATAATTGAGAAAAATTTCCCTGACCTTGCTAGAAATCTAGATATTCAAGTACAAGAAGATCATAGGACCCCTGGGAGATTCACCACAAAAAAGGAAAACACCACAACACATAGTCATCAGACTGGCCAAAATAAACATGAAAGTGGTACTCCTATGAGAAGTAAGGTGAAAGTAGCAGGTAACTTACAAAACAAAACCCATTAGACTAACTTCAAACTTATCAACTCAGACTCTACAAGCCAGAAGGGATTGGGGCCCCATTCTCAGTCTTGTCAAACAGAATAATGCCCAGCCTAGAATCCTCTATCCTGCAAAACTAAGTTTCATTTATGAGGGGAACATAAAGTCTTTCTCAGACAAGCAAACAGTGAGGGAATTTGTCAAGAAAGGACCTGCTGCATAGGAATTACTCAGAACTGCATTATTCATGGATCAGCATAATTAACACTCGCCAAGGCAAAATTACCCAATAGCTACAGGTCAAAGGCCAGATATCACAGTGGCTCAAGAGATTAAAAAAAAAAAAAAGCAACAAAATGCAACTCACCAGGATGAACAGAAATTCACCCCACCTATGAATTCTTACAATAAATCTGAATAATTAGAAATGCCCACTGAGGAGATATAGGCTGGCCAAACAAATAAATATACACAAGCCAAGTATCTGCTGTCTTCAGGAAACACATCTAACCTGCAATGACTCACCCAGACTCCAGGTGAAGGAATAGAAAACAATACTCCACACAAATGGAATATCCCATGCTAATGTAAACCAAAGGGAAGCCAGCATAGCAGTTCTCATACCAGATAACTTAGTCTTCAAATCAACAAAAGTAATGAGAGAAAAAGGTGGTTGTTACATGATGGTAAAGGGAACAATTCAACAAGAAGACAACAATTTTAAATATCCACATACCTAACACTGAAGCACCCAGATTAATAAAAATAGTCCTACCTGATATAAAGAAAATAGCAGGGGGAAATGGCAAAGTAATAATTCTATGCTTTGTCTGGAACAAAAGAAGACCTCCTATAGTCAAAGCAATCTTAAGCAAAAAGAACAAATTGAGAGGCATCAGTCTGCCAGACTTCAAACTTTACTACAAGGCTATAGTAACCAAAGCAGCATAGTACTGACACAAGAACAGAGATATATACCTTTGAAATAAGAAAGGGATCCCAGATATAAAACCATCCTTATATTGTCATCTAATCTTCAATGAAGCAGACAAAAATATACATTGGGGAAAAGAATCTATATTCAATAAGTGATGCTGTGAAAACTGGATAGCCACATGTGGAAGATGGAAACTGGATCCTCACCT
>NW_012148541.1:1010213-1015865 GCF_000956105.1 Propithecus coquereli | reverse complement strand
TTTCTAAAAGACTGATACATTTAACCAAGACTCTGGGTTGAAATTGGGAAAATAAATGTATTTATGTAGTACTTACTAGCATAGAGTTTAAAGAGTTGGTAATATACTGAAGACAGTGTATATCCTAAAAAGTCCAAACTTGGGAGACCATTCTGGAAGTCTCTTCTTGTTAGGATTAATATTCTTTTATCATGTAAGGCTAGCTGATCATGAAAGAGTTGCTAATTATCATTATTATTGTTAATAATAGAGCAATTATTCTCAATGTTGAGTTAGGCATCCCACTAATAAAAAAAAACAATATTAAAAAGAAAATGATGATTTCTGAAAAAAATGACGGACTAGTGGTGGCTTCCCAGCTCACCATTTCCAGGGTGGGAGGTGAAGATAATGGATGGCTGCCTATGCATGGATTGCTTACTCCAAAAGCAGTGTTATGAATTTGCAGAGAAGCAGCATAGGACACTCAGCACAGGAAAAAGGGTACTGGGGAGATACATTCACAAAAATTGGAGAGCGTGAGGTATACAATAGAGAACAGAGCATGGGGAGGGCTGCACTTGCCCGACCAGCACAGTGTGATCTGACCTACAGGAGAATACGCACCACTACCAAAGATCTCCCATGCTTTCGGGCAGGGACACACCTGGAGTCAATGCAAAGCCATTGCATGAGATGACAGGCTCTGCGGAGAAGAGACAATAACGGGAGCCATACTGAACTCACAGATGAACTGTGCCAGGAATGCACCAGGCTGGGGAGGGACTTGACTGACTTGTGGCTTCCCAGGACTGTACACTGGAATTTGGAGATGGGCACATTGCCCCTGGAAGTCAGCAGGAACAGGGCACAGGAATTGACCAGACAGCAGCAGGCTCTGCCCTTGGAGACCACCAGCAGCCACTGTGAAAGGATCTGGGTAGGACAAGGAGAGCTGTGTTCTCTGTGCAGCTGATCTGCATTTGCAGGACCCTTGTGCCTAAGAAGCAGTTTATGGCCTATTCACCCGGGCCTGCCTCCCCAGCTCTGGCCTTCTCTGGGCTGCTTGTCAATAATACCCACTCTCCAGATCTGGTTAGCCACCATCTTTAGGGTCCCCTTCTTGGAGATCCTGTTTGTAAGCTCGGTTTTGGGTTCCTCCCCACCTCTGGCCCAGGGGCTCTTAAGCTTGGATGCAGCAGGCTCCACCCCTGGAGGCCACCGGCAGCCACTGTGGAGGGATCTGGGCAGGATGAGAGCCACATCTTCTGTGTGGCTGATATGCATCTGTGGAACCCTGGTGCCTAAGAGGTAGATTGCAGCCTATCTACCCAAGCCTCCCATCCTGCTCCTAGCTGCCTCCTGCCTCTCAGGCCTTGAATCCACCCTCCAGGTCTGGTCGGTCTTTCATCTGCATGCTCCCAAGGAACCAGAGAGTCCTTCTACACACATGAGTCCAGAGACTACTGCTGCCAGTGAGCAGGAAGCTTCCTGCGGACAGAGCACCAGGCTCCATGCCCTGCCAGGGCACCTTCCATTCCACAAACTCGAGTCAGACAGAAGGTACCATATTACTTCTATAACTACCAGGCATCTCTGTCCTCCCCTGGGGGCTTCAACTCCCTGGGTTCCATCCCACTCATTCCCACACAGATATTTCTCAACTCCAATCCAGACTGTAGGAGCCACAGGAGTCAAATGGGTCCTGGGGTGTTCTGGGTGTTTGCAAAGCCTGGTTATTCTGGGTGGACTGCATCACAGTGATAGGTTTGGAGATGACCTGAGGGTGGACTTTCCTCTACTCAAACTCTTTTTCTTCCCTTCCCCTAACCTGCCATGGCTACAGACAGAGACAATTAAGCAAAAACACAGAGGCTCTGACAGGGAGTGGGGTTCAGGAATTCCCTTTGGGGGTGATGCCCCAGACAACAGGGTGTTTGGACTGTGAGCTCCCTGTTCACTAGCTCCTCCCTGCTGCTGCTTGCCTGAAAGCCCCATTAGAACAAGACAGGCCCCAAGGTAGAGGGACATTGAACCATCAGGAGTGCCCTGTGGGTGACATGGGACCAGAACTCTTCTCCCTGGCATAGTCAAGGATTTATCTTTGGGGCCCCAGTGACAGGCCCAAAGGCCAGACTCTGTACGTCCAAGTCTTGACTGCATCACCCAGGGGCACAGAGGGAATATTTGCAAGTTAGTCTCACAAGGTGTGGGTGCCCACACGGGAAGAACAAAGGGTAGAGAGCAATGTAGATCCTAGCGGTGGTGAGCTTGTGGGGCACCCATCCTCCCATGGGTGGGCATGCTCCTAGTTTAGGTTGGGACATTGACTAAAGAAGCTCCCTGCCTGCATCACTGTCATTGGGGAGCTTGGCTGACTTGAGGTCCTGCCTATAGGCAGAGGCCTGGGAGAAACTGAGAAATAGGGGAGGGTTTAAAGGAGCAAGGCCAGGTCCAGGCTACTGGTTTGTGGGTCTCAGACAGTCCCGCCTCCACATGCAGACTCTCTGGTTAAGTGAGGCCATTTCAGCCCCACCCATGCAGCTTAGCCCTTGGGTGGGGAGTGGTCCTTTACCTCCTGCATATCCCTTACCAGTATTAGTGGAGGAGAAGGGCAGGTTCACCCAATCTAACCCTGTCCCACCTCATTACCCCACCTGCCTCTGCTCTAGTGGTGAATAAAGGACTCACCTGGAATTTCCAGGGCCCCACCCACCACTTGGGGCATCAGAGAAATTCTACAGAGGCACTAGAGTTGGTCACAGGATCCAAAAACAACAGAAGACCTTGTTCCTACCAGAAAACATCACCTACTGAGAGGGAGGTCAAATTTCACATCCATTACAGAATTGACTGACTAAATCATAGAGGGTGTGATTGATTCACACCCACAAGCACCTCCTACTGACTCAGAGATTAAATTCGATATGTCAGTAACTAACCAAAGAAACTTAAAAAGTAAGAAGCAGCATCTGTTCCAGATGAGAAGGAACCAGAGAAATAAGTCTGGAAGTATGAAGAATCAGAGTGAAATCTCATCCCAAAAAGGGAACATCAGCCCTCAAGCCACGTATACTCAACAAAAGCAGAATATTGAAATGACAGATGAAGAATTTCAAACATGGATTGTAAGGATGCTTAATAAAATAAAAGATAAAATAGGAAGAAACTACAAAGAACAATGCAGAAATGAATGAAACCAACGCAAAGAAATCACAAAAGCAATGTGGGAAATGAATTAAAAATTTACTAAAGAAATAGAATTATTAAAGAAAAATCAAACAGAACTTCTGGAAATGAAAAATTTATTCAAGGAATTACAAAACACAACAGGAAGCCTTATGAACAGGTTAGATAAGGCAGAAGAAAGAATCTCAGAGCTTGAAGACAACACCTTTTAACTAAACAAGTCAGTCACAGACATAGAGCAGAAAAATAAAAGTAATGAGCAAAGCCTACAAGAGATATCAGATTATGTAAAGAGGTCTAACAAAAGAATCATAGGCATACCTGAAGGTGAAGAAGAAAATACACAAGGGTTGGATAATATATTTGAGGGAATAATTGAGAAAAATTTCCCTGACCTTGCTAGAAATCTAGATATTCAAGTACAAGAAGATCATAGGACCCCTGGGAGATTCACCACAAAAAAGGAAAACACCACAACACATAGTCATCAGACTGGCCAAAATAAACATGAAAGTGGTACTCCTATGAGAAGTAAGGTGAAAGTAGCAGGTAACTTACAAAACAAAACCCATTAGACTAACTTCAAACTTATCAACTCAGACCCTACAAGCCAGAAGGGATTGGGGCCCCATTCTCAGTCTTGTCAAACAGAATAATGCCCAGCCTAGAATCCTCTATCCTGCAAAACTAAGTTTCATTTATGAGGGGAACATAAAGTCTTTCTCAGACAAGCAAACAGTGAGGGAATTTGTCAAGAAAGGACCTGCTGCATAGGAATTACTCAGAACTGCATTATTCATGGATCAGCATAATTAACACTCACCAAGGCAAAATTACCCAATAGCTACAGGTCAAAGGCCAGATATCACAGTGGCTCAAGAGATTAAAAAAAAAAAAAAAGCAACAAAATGCAACTCACCAGGATGAACAGAAATTCACCCCACCTATGAATTCTTACAATAAATCTGAATAATTAGAAATGCCCACTGAGGAGATATAGGCTGGCCAAACAAATAAATATACACAAGCCAAGTATCTGCTGTCTTCAGGAAACACATCTAACCTGCAATGACTCACCCAGACTCCAGGTGAAGGAATAGAAAACAATACTCCACACAAATGGAATATCCCATGCTAATGTAAACCAAAGGGAAGTCAGCATAGCAGTTCTCATACCAGATAACTTAGTCTTCAAATCAACAAAAGTAATGAGAGAAAAAGGTGGTTGTTACATGATGGTAAAGGGAACAATTCAACAAGAAGACAACAATTTTAAATATCCACATACCTAACACTGAAGCACCCAGATTAATAAAAATAGTCCTACCTGATATAAAGAAAATAGCAGGGGGAAATGGCAAAGTAATAATTCTATGCTTTGTCTGGAACAAAAGAAGACCTCCTATAGTCAAAGCAATCTTAAGCAAAAAGAACAAATTGAGAGGCATCAGTCTGCCAGACTTCAAACTTTACTACAAGGCTATAGTAACCAAAGCAGCATAGTACTGACACAAGAACAGAGATATATACCTTTGAAATAAGAAAGGGATCCCAGATATAAAACCATCCTTATATTGTCATCTAATCTTCAATGAAACAGACAAAAATATACATTGGGGAAAAGAATCTATATTCAATAAGTGATGCTGTGAAAACTGGATAGCCACATGTGGAAGATGGAAACTGGATCCTCACCTCTCACCTCTCAAAAAATCAAGTTACGCTGGATAACAGACTTAAACCTAAAACATGAAACCTTAAGAATTCTGGAAGAAAATGTTGGGAAGACCCTTTTAGACATTGGCCTAGGCAAAGAATTTATGAAGAATACTCCCAAAGCAATCGCAGCAACAACAAAAATAAATAAATGAGACCTGATCAGATTAAAAAATCTTCTGCACATCTAAGGAAACTATCATTATAGCAAATAGTCTACAGAATGGGAGAAAATATTTGCTTTCTACACATCCGATAAAGGGCTGATAACAAGTATCTGTGTAGAACTAAAAAAATCAACAAGAAAAAATCAAACAAACCCATCAATGAATGGGCAAAGGACACATACGGAAGCTTTTCAAAAGAAGACCGAATATTGGCCAGCAAACATATGAAAAAATGCTCAACGTCTCTAATCATTAGGGAAATGTAAATGAAAACCACAACAAGATATCTCATAACCCCAGTGAGAATTGTCTTTATCAAAAAATCCCAAAACAACAAATTTTCGTGAGGTTGTGGAGAGATAGGAACACTCTTACACTGCTGGTGGGACTGCAAATTAGTACAACCTCTGTGGAAAAGAATTTGGAGATACTTCAAAAAGCTAAAAATAGAAATACCATTTGATCCAGCAATAGCACTATTAGGCATCTATCCACAGGAACAAAAGACATTCTATAATAAAGACAACTGCACTCGAATATTTTTGGCAGCATAATTCACTATTGTAAAGATGTGGAAACAACCCAAGTGTCTGTCAATCCA
>NW_012148541.1:1003377-1004633 GCF_000956105.1 Propithecus coquereli | reverse complement strand
ACTAGGAATCTTTTCTCAGATAATTATAACTTCAAAAACCCATTTCTCATTGACCCAGAATGCATTCCAGCTTCAACATATATTTAGTTTCCAGAAATTATTACAAAATTTTTTAGCAAAAATTTAACACTCATAACTAAAATCAACCAAAATGCTTTGGCTAAGTTGGAGCTTATGTTTTGGTGATGATAAATAAATTTTTGTTATTTATAGTAAAGATGAGAGATAAAGTGATAAAATTGAGACAACATATAATATAATACAATACAACACATAATACCAAGAAGTGACATAATTTGCACGAGTACCCAGAACAGTGCATTGTAGGTATAGAAGATGTTAAGAAAACAAGTATAAAGTTGGAAAAATAGGTTGCTGTGAGCTTTGAATGAAGGACCTAAATCCATATAAAGTACTTAATACCATAGTTGAAAATAGTAGTAGCTCAAAAAATCTTAACTATTATTGGTATTCTTTATTTTACTTAGTAATTATAACATGACTTGATATCTCAAACTTAGAAAAATTTCTGTTTCTTAGAGGTCCTTAAACATTTTAACTGCTTAGTTATGATACATACCCTCAGATATAGGTTTTGATAAATATGAATCATGTTCAAACAAAACAAAATTATTTTTTAAAATTAATGTCATTGTTCTTGCTTTAGAATATAATAATGGTTAATTCCCATATGTGTACACAGTTTTCTTCAAAATATTACTGTACTTTGATTTATCCAGAATTTTAAATTTCAATAAGTTAAAATATCCTGAAAATGTTTCATTCTATATTTCAAAACACATTAATGGAATTTATTTTAAAAATAAGCTTCCAGGAGTTCTTAGTCCATTCGGGCTGCTATAGTAAAAACACCATACACTGGGTAACTTATAAATAACATAAACTGATTTCTCACAGTTCTGGAGGCTGTGAAGTCCCAGGTCAAGGTGTCAGTAGATTTGGTGTCTGGTGAGAACTCACTGTCTGGTTTGTAGATAGTGCCTTCTATCTCTGTCCTCACATAATGGAAGGGGCAAGGGTCTCTCTAGGGTCTCTTTTATAAGGACATTAATCCCATTCATAAGAGCTCTACTGTCATTAACTAATCACCTCCCAAAGACCCCACTTTCTAATGCCATCATCTTGGAGTTAGGATTTCTACATATGAATTTTGGAGGAATGCAAACATTCAGTCCACAGCACAGGATATGCCCTAGAGTTGGTACAGAATCATTCCAAATTCCTACAATTTTTGC
>NW_012148541.1:1001837-1003327 GCF_000956105.1 Propithecus coquereli | reverse complement strand
TAAGATGAGGCAAAATTCATTTTGCAAAAAAGAAATCTCCTGTAAAGTTTCAGATCTTACACATGGAGGAAAACAAGCAGTATAAGTAATACTCTTCAAAATAATTATTTAATTTTTTTACATAAATGCGGGAAGCTATCAAAATTTTTTTTGTCATGAGTGATTTTAATGAATGTGGTTATTAACAATTTGGACTATAAAACTACTATCAACCAGCTGCACTAAACGGAGCCAAAGGCATTTTTATTCACCATGTTCCATTCTGTCACAGGGCCTTTGTATTTGCTGTTCTCTCTTGTCTGAAATGTTCTTTCCTTGCTTCTTACCCTAATTAAATTTTATTCTTATTTCAGTTCTTAGCTCAAATGACAGAGCTAAAACAGAGTTCTCAGCTCCAGTGACTTAAAATACATAATTCACTTCTTTCTTCTTTTCTTGTTCTTCTATTTTGCTGCCCTGAGAACAGAATGTTGGCCACCATCTTTCAACATGTCCCCCTAGCTTGGGACAACAGAGCAATGAGCTTACAGAAGTCTGAGTCTCCAAGATTATCCTGGAAAAAAAGCTACCATACCAATCCTGGGTGGCCTTCTTATGGACTTTTACATGAAAGAGAGCATTCATCTTGTTCTATTCACTGTTATGTATAGATCTCACTTTCAGTTAAATTTGACCCTAACTGATAAACCACCATTATAGACTCTGATAACATAATTCACCACTCCTTCAAAACACTTATTCAGTTTTTAAATATGCATTCACAAGAGTGATTAACTATGTGATTAATACCCCTCCCACTCTCAACAGGTTGTAAGTTACATGAGGGCAAGGACTGTTTTCACTATTGTACTCCAATCACCCTATCAGAGTGCAAATTTAATACCTTGAAAGAAAAACTGGGAGGAAGGGAGGAAGGGAAGAGAAGAAGAATGGAGGAGGGAGGGAGGGTAGGAAAACTTTTTAAATATGCTAAATTTATCTTTATCATTTATATTCCTGGTTTTCTTCTTGCCTTTCCTCAATGGTGTAGTCTCCTCTTAAGTGTACTTTATGCCTTCAAGTTCTTTTACTTTTGAACACTTTCCCACAGGTTGTCTAATAAATCTATTATTATCATGAGTCTTTTTAGAGGCATTTATGTTTTAACAAACATTTCAATTATTGATCACAGAATTTTAGAAACTGACCCAGAGGAAATTGGTAAACATTACCTGTTTCTCCTTCAGAAAGTGATATTTCAAATGGCTCATATAGATAGCCTTAAAATGCTTTCTTCCTCTCAAAGGATATTGTGGTCAGCCATTAGTTTCTAGACATACATATCTGATTTATTTAGAAAATATTGCCATATTCTATGATTTAATAGCTTGTGAAAAACAGGCAAACAAAAATAGAACCTAGGGACAAAAAATCCATTTTAGAAAAGAATAATAAAAGTGGGGAAGTTGAAGCTAGAATGTTCTTCAGACACAGAAATTGCATAGGAGATT
>NW_012148541.1:999125-999988 GCF_000956105.1 Propithecus coquereli | reverse complement strand
CATGTGGTATGAGCCAGAAATTATGCTATGTACTTTATATGAATTATGGTAATCTTTACAAAATCCTTTGTAGTGTGAAATATTTTACTTCCATTTCACAGATGAGGAAACTGAAGCCCAGAATGATCAAGTAACTTGCCCAAGATCACACAACTGGTGAGTGGTAGAGGTTTACTTCAAATTCAGGTCCGTTTGATTACAAAGGCAGTTATTTTTCTCTATGTAGTTTTATCTCTTAATAGAAGTTTAATAGAATTTTAAATTATTCATTAACCAAAAACTAGGTATAAAAGAATAGTTTACTGTTGAAAATGCTGCCTTCAATTTGTTAAAATTGAAGAAATATGTCTGAACTGTTATGGGTTATGGTAAGGAGATGCGTTAAGGAAAAGAGTGTTATTCTTATTACACTATTCCTCTTCTCTCTGGAAATTTCCTTTAAACTAAAAACAGAAAACCTCTGAGGTGTGATTTGTACATCACTTTGAGTAAAATGTATTTGTCACATAATGTGAACACTTTAGAAAGCCTTAGCAAATGCCAGCATAGAGACAGTCTCCCTTGACACTTCCACTTCCATACTATGCTTAAACCAGTAGCATCCATTTTAATAAGTGAAACTCAGGTCAGGCAGTGCAGAGGACAGAGAAGAGATATGAGTTTCCTCAGGTGAAAAAAAGTGATAATAACTGAATTTTTCAGTACTGAACCTATTTAATGTAAAGGGAATAATTTTTCCCCTTAGTTTTCTCATTCCATGTTATTTAAGAGATAATTCTTTTTTATCAGATAAAAACTGACTTCTCTTGGACCAAATAGCCTTTAGATATATTTTCTGTAACAACATAACTGCATATAAATTA
>NW_012148541.1:996340-997727 GCF_000956105.1 Propithecus coquereli | reverse complement strand
ATGATAGAATGACAGAATTAAAAAAAGATGTTACACAGGATAAAGAATAATGCTATTGTATACTTTGGAAAATTCTCCAGGACATATATGTAATTGTACATGCTCAGCCTGAGAAGTCTCAAATACACCTTCAGCTTCAAATATCATGTTTATTCTGGCTCCTATATCTGCAAAAATGCTCCCACATTTTTCTCCTGGCCTTAAATTCATACTTATCATCTCCCCACTACTTTTCCCAAAGCCATCTTATAACAAATATCTCTAAAATTGAATTTTTCATCTCTCCCCAATCTGTCCCTACTTCACACACTCCTCATTGTGCTGATTGGCATCATTATCCTGTCTCTTAAGACAAAAACCAGGGAATGATCCTATATTCTTCTTTTTCAAATATTCCCTGGTGCACAATCAATCATCAGGTTCTGAATTTCTCTTGTACCTCTCTCATTCTCTTCGTCTTCACCATCATTGCCTTAGGTCAAACCCTCATCCTCTCTCACTTGAATTATTTCAAAAATTCTTTCTTGGCTCCAGTTTTCACACTCTCCAATATATTCTTCAAGGTATCCCCAGAAAGATACTTTTAACAAACAAACTTAATCGTGTCACTCTCTTCTCAAACTTCATTTGATTCTCAGCATCATTCACTGAAATATAAGGCTTTTTATGATCTAGATTCTGTGTGTTCATCTATCTTCATTTCCACTCATTTCCTGCCATCTTACCCTTCCTACCTTGCACTAGTCATCCTGCGCTGTTAAGATTTCCCCACACATACCAACCTTCCTCATACCTACATGCCTCTACATAAGCATTTCTTCTGCCTCCTATGTCCTTCTTCCCCCTTTTATTATAATTGTAAAGTCCTATTCATCACCGTGGTCTAGGCATAAATGCTACCCCCTCTGAGAAACCTTTCCTGACAACCCAGGCAATTAGGTGCTCCCTCCTCTATGTTACCAATGCCCTTTTTTAGCAATAGCATATACCTCTAATTAGTAATTCACTTATTCTACTGTAATTTGTTGAAGTGAGGAACAAATTAATGAAACTAATAAGTCAAATATCTATAGAGACAAAGGTTAAAACAAAACCTAAACATTATTTTTAAATGGCTAACAATGTAGCGATAAGAAATTGGAAAAGAGGTAGGAAGGCACAGTGTAGCAGAATGAAAGAGTAATCAATATTCAACAGAATAGAAATGTGTATAAGGATTTACATATGAACTCATAGAGGGGCACACATGTTATTAAGGGAAGTTATATCTAGGGAAATGAATGCAAACATTTAGAGACAAGACAGTAGAAAAGAAAAAATAGCTTATACATATTTTGAACCTAGAGTCAAAGGAGTGATACTCAATTACACTTCCATAGCCAATAGC
>NW_012148541.1:992667-995460 GCF_000956105.1 Propithecus coquereli | reverse complement strand
AATCTCTCAGATATTTTTTAGTACATGATGAAAATGTATGTGCTAAATGCCAGTACAATTAGGAGGATTTATAGCTAGCTGAGTGATTTTATTTAAAAGATGATGATTAGTCAATGTCAAATGCAGGGATATATCACATGGTATGTAAAAATTTCACTGCTTTTTTTCTACCTTTTTACCCATTACTTGAACAAGTATTAAGGAGGCATGGTTACCACGTTTAAATATGACAAAAATCTAAAAAGAATAGCAAGTATCCTGGGTGATATATATGGGATCAAGAAAGTTATTACTGGGCTAAGATAATAAATTGAATCTCAGCTAAATTTCTGCATCTGCATCCAAAACCCTAAAGTCATTAGTACATGATAGAAAAAAACATCACTTTAGAAACAATATGTATAAATAATTTTAAGGCAGGAGGGAACTCCATTGTGAAACAAAAGTATGCAGTGAATGCCAAATAGCTATTAATAATTTGTTGTTGGTTGTTTTTGTAAAAACATACTCCAAATGAATCATCAGATAATATCTGGAAAATTATGTTTATTTCCCTCTGAGTATTTCATGATAGGAAATTATAGGCAAGCTGGAGCACATTAACAAAAAGTGACCAAGATAATGAGGGAATTTAAAATGCTGATCTTTGGGATGATTTTGAAGAAACGAGAAATAGTTTGATGACGAAAAAAGAAAGAAGGAAAGAGAAATGATGGGAAGAAAAAGGAGGAAATATTCATGGCAGATATAATAGCTTCCTTCAAATATTTACAAGGCCATAATATACAAAAAATAATTAGAGTTTTTCTGTAGGACACAAACGGACAGAACCAAAACAAACACATTGACATTATCCTACAAATATATTTCAGGTGAATTTAAAGAAGGCCTTATAATAATCAGAGCTCTGTCAAAAGGTGATGAGTTTTCTTCTTAGGTGTAGGTTAAGGGTCCACTCATCAGGAAGACGGAAGACAAAATGAACATTAGGTGAATGGGTAGAGAGATCACACTTAAGAATTCTTTCATCCCTGAGATTTTGCAATTATTTTATTTTAAGGCAGCTAGTATGCATTATTCTTCAGTTTTTTTAATGCTGATATAGTTATTTTTCTTCTTTCTCCAATTTAAATTAAAATCACCTTGAGAACAGTTTTGTAAATTAACAGTAAGTATCATACAATATTTCTTGTTTGGGGCTCCCATTCCCACTGGAGTGGCTAAGAACCTCATGTTTACATAATCTAAACAAAAAAAAGTTAATATAATTACTTTCACACTCAAGCAGAGAAAGCACTAATGTCTAATGCTTCTGGTACTGTCACTGCCTTTGCTTCTTGCTACCACATAGGATCACTGTTCAACAATAATCTTCCATAGATGTCCTCTGTTGCCGGCCTAAATTGAAGGAATGTCTCACTGGTCTCAGTTTCCTAGCACAAGCCAGTATTGTCCTTCAAGGGATGATGACTCTGAGAGTACAGCTTTCAATGTTCTAAAAAAAATCCCAAGATGTCACTCATTGGTTTTTCAGGGTGGAAGTTCTTGGTCTCCACTCTCTATCACCACAAAACCATTCCTTTCCCAAGCTACTATTACTATTAGACTCACTAAGTCTCGTTGGGTTAAGGTGTTTCCTTTTGAGAATTTGTAACTAGTACCCCTAATTGCAAGCCAATGGATACACACCAGAGGTCAGACAGTTTTCCCTTTAAAATCTTTGAAATACAAAAAATCTATTTCTCTGCCTTTTCCACATAATAGGGATACTAACTCCCCTTTTAAAATTGGTTTCCCCAAATTTCAAGACCTCCTTCTTAGAGGAGTATTATCAATACATTTAGTGGCTAAAGATGAGTTATAATTATTTTTTATGTTTTTTTTCTTTTTTAAATTTATTATTTTTTTTATTTCAGATAATACTGGGGTAAAAAGGCTTTGGTTATATAAATTGCCTTTGTACCACCTGAAAAGCATACCCATCACCCAGATAGCACACAACACATCTGTTAGGTGTGTATTTATCCATCCCCTCCTTCCTCCTCCTGTCTGACACCCTAGGAATGTCACTTCCCATAAGTACATGTTACTGTTAATCAATTAGTACCAATTTAATGATAAGTACTTGTGGTGTTTGTTTTTCCATTCTCGTGACACTTCACTTAGAAGAATGGTCTCCAGCTCCATCCAGGATGTATAATAGTAAGTTCATCATCTTTTCTATGGCTGAGTAGTATTCCATGGTATGCATAGACCACATTTTATTAATCCACTAATATATTGGTGGTCACTTGCGTTGTTTCCACATATGTGCAATTATGAATTGTGCTGCTATAAACATTGGAGTGCATATTTCTTTTTTTATAAAATGTCTTTTTCTTCCTTTGGGTAAATAGCCAGTAGTGGGATTGCTAGATCAAATTGTAGTTATACTTTTAGTTCTTTGAGGTATCTCCATACTAATTTCCACAGAGGTTGCACTAATTTGCAGTCCCACCAGCAATGTATGAGTGTCCCATTCTCTCCACATGCATGTCAACATTTGTTGTTTTCGTACTTTTTCATAAAAGTCATTCTTACTGGAGTTAGGCAATATTTCATCGTGCTTTTGATTTACATTTCCCTGATGATTAGAGATGTTGACCTTTTTTTCGTATGCTTCTTGGCCATTGGTCTATCTTATTTGAAAAGTTTCTGTCAATGTCCTTTGCCCACTTTTTAATAGGGTTATTTGATTTTCTTCTTGCTGATATTCCTCAGTTCTATGTAGATTCTAGTTATCAGCCCTATATC
>NW_012148541.1:991201-992617 GCF_000956105.1 Propithecus coquereli | reverse complement strand
TTCTAGAATTCTTATAGTTTCATGCCTTAGGTTGAAGTCTGTTATACATTATGAATTGATTTTTGTGAGAGGTGAGAGGTGCAGGTCCTGTTTCAGTCTTCTACATGTGGCCATCTGATATTCCCAGCACCATTTATTAAACAGGAATTCTTTTCCCCAGTGTATATTTTTGTCTGCTTTGTCAAAGATCAGATGGCTATATGGGGATAGTTTCATATTGGGGTTCTCAGTCCTGTTTCATTGGTCTATATCTCCACTCTTGTGCTAGGACCATGCTGTTATGGTTACTATATCCTTCTAGTATAGCTTGAAGTCTGATAAATGGATGCCTATCAATTAGTCCTTTTTGGTAAAGGTTGCCATGGCTATATGGGATCTTCTCTTGTTCCATATGAAGCATAGAAATATTTTTTTCTAGATCTGTGAAAAATGATGTTGGTGTTGTAATAGGGATTGCCCTGAATCTGTAGATCACTTTGGGTTGTATAGACATTTTAACAATGTTGATTCTGCTGATCCATGAGCATGGTATGATTGTCCATCTGTTTGTGTCCTCTCTGTTTCATTCCATAGTGTTTCATAGTTATCCCTGTTTAGGTCTTCACTTCCTTAGTTAAATATATCCCTAGGTATTTTATGTTCTTTGTGGCTATTGTGAAATGTGTTCAGTCTTTGCTTTGGTTCTGTTTGACTGTTGTTGGTGTATAAGAATGCTACTGATTCGTGTACAATTATTTTTCAACTGAGACTTTGCTGAATTAATTCATCAATTCCAGTAGTCTCATGGAAGAATCTTTGGGGTTTTCTATATGTAAGATATATCATCAGGAAATAGCAATAATTTGACCTCTTCTGCCCCAATTTGGATGCCCTTGATTTCCTTGTCTTGTCAGATTGCTGTGGCTGGGAATTCCAGTATTATGTTGAATAGAAGTGGTGATAGAGGGCAACCTTATCTGGGTCAAGTTCTAAGCACAAATGATTTCAATTTTTCCCTGTTCAGTATCACTTTAGCTGTGGGTTTGTCTTGTATGGCTTTTATCATTTTTAGGTAAGTCCCTTCTATTCCTATATTGTTAAGTGTTCTTATCAAAGTGTATTGAATTTTGCCAAATGCTTTCCCTGTGTCTACTGAGAGGATCATATGGTCTGTTTTTACTTCTCTTTTATGTGGTGAATTATATTTATAGATTTGTGTGCAGAATAAGCACCAGTTCTCCCTTTTATGTATAGTTGAATTGGGTGTGAAACCGTCTGGTCTGGGATTTTTTTAAGGAGGTTTTTTTATTGCTGCTTCCATTTCGGTACTTAATATTGGTCTGTTTATCATTTCTATTTGAACCTAGGGATGCTGTGTGTTTCTGAGAATTTTCCATTTCCTCCATATTTTCAATATTATGTGCATAGAGATTTTTA
>NW_012148541.1:989219-990215 GCF_000956105.1 Propithecus coquereli | reverse complement strand
TTCTGTAAATGTATGTTAGGCCCATTTGTTGTATCTGTTGAAGTTGATTTCTCATTTTATTCCACTGTGGTCTGAGAAGATGCATGGTATAATTTTTATTTTATTTTTTTTAATTTGTTGAGACTTTTTTTGGCCTAGAATATGTTTAATCTTAGAGAATGCCCCATGTGCTGATGAGAAGAATGTATATTCAGTGCTTCTTGGGTAGAAAGTTCTGTAAATGTATGTTAGGCCCATTTGTTGTATAGTTCCACTTAAGTCCTTGTTTTTGTTGTTGTTGTTTATTTTCTGTTTGGAGCATCCGTCCTGTTCTGTTAGTGGGCTGTTGATTTCCCCAGCTATTAAGGTGCTGTTGTTTATCATTTTATTTAGATCAAGTAGGATTTGCACAACAAATACTCACCAACCAGTGTAAAGTTATCCAAAAGCTAAAGGTCAAAGGCCAGATAGCACAATATCTCAAGACATAAAGCAAAGCAACAAAGTTCTACTCCACTGAATGAACAGAAATCCACCTCACTTATCAATTATTTCAATAAATGTTAATGACTTTAGCTGCCCACTGAAGGGACATGGGCTGGCAGAGTGGATAAATAAATATACAGAGCCAAGTATCTGCTGTCTTCTGGAAACACATCTAATCCAAAAGGATTCATTCACACTGAAGGTGAAGGAATGGAAAAAAATACTCCACACAGATAGAAACCAAAATAAAGCTTGTGTAGCAGTTCTCATATCAGATAACTTAATCTTCAAATGAACAAAGGTAATTAAAGACAATGACAATCATTATATAATGGTAAAGGGAACAATTCAACAAGAAAACATAACAATTCTGAATATTTACCCACAAGAGCACTGAGATCTTAAATTATACTTCTAATGAAAACAATCAGTGAATTAAATTTCTAGCTTCCTAGATAGTGGGAGATAATTAAATTTCTAGTTTCCTAGATAGTGGAGGATAATTCTCTCTTGCATATACACTCTGCTACA
>NW_012148541.1:987738-988037 GCF_000956105.1 Propithecus coquereli | reverse complement strand
AACACAGATAGACCTAGAAGACATTATGTTATATAAGCCTGGCACAGAGAGACAAGTAATGAATGATTTTATATGTGGAATCTAAAAATGTTGACTTCATAGAAATAGAGAGTAGAATGGTGGCTTCCAAGGGATGGGGATGGGGGAAATGGAAAGATGTAGGTCAAAAGGTACAATCTTTCAGTATAAAATAAACAAGTTCTGAGGATTTAACATATAAAATGGGTGGTTACGGATGTGTTAATTAATTTGATTATCATCATTATAAAATGTGTATGTACATAAAATCATTATATTGT
>NW_012148541.1:984486-985692 GCF_000956105.1 Propithecus coquereli | reverse complement strand
GGTCTGTCTTTGTTCTTGTGCCAGTACCATGTTTTTTAGTTATTATAGCTTTTTAGTATAGCTTGAAGTCTGGTATATTGATGCCTCCCAATTTGTTCTTTTTGCTTAAGATTGCTTTTGCTATACGGGGTCTTCTCTGGTTCCATACGAAGCATAGAATTATTTTTTCTAGATCTGCAAAAATTATGTTGGTGTTTTAATAGAGATTGCATTGAATCTGTAGAAAACTTTGGGTAGCATAGACATTTTAACAATGTTGATTCTGCTGACCCATGAGCATAGTTTTTTTTCCCACTTGTTTACATTCTCTGCTATATCTTTCCTCGGTGTTTTGTAGTTCTCCCTCTAGTGGTCTTTGACCTCTTTAGTTAAATATATTCCTAGGTATTTTATTTTCTTTGTTGTTGTTGTCAAGTGTATTGAGTCTTTGATTTGGTTCTCAGTTTTACTACTGTTGGTGTATAGGTATGCTACTGATATCTGTACAATGATTTTGTAACCTGAGACTTTGCTGAATTTGTTTATCAATTCCAGTAGTATCATGACAGAATCTTTGGGGTTTTAAGAATGAAATCAAAAGATTCTTTGGACTAAATGATAAAGGAGACACAGTTATCAAAATCCTTGGTACACAGCTAAAGCAGTCCTGAAAGGAAAATTTATATACATAAATGCCTACATCCAAAAGACCGAAAGATCACAATTCAACATTCCAATGAATTGTCTCAAGAAAGTGGAAAATGCTGAGCAAACCATTCCTAAACCCAGCAGAAGAAAATCAATAACAAAGATCAGAGCAGAACTAAATGAAATTGATAATAAAAAACTATACAGAAGATTAATAAAACAAAAGTTGGTTTTTTGAAAAAATAAATAAAATTGACTTGCCTCTTGCTAGATTAATGAGAAGCAGAAAAGAAAGAACTATAACAAGCTGAATCAGGAAAAAAGAAGGAGAAATTACAACTGATACCACAGAAATACAAAATATTGTCTTTGAATACTATAATAACCTCTATGCACATTAACTTGAAAACGTGGAGGAAATGGACAAATTCTTGGAAGCACAAAGCCTTCACAGACTCAATCAAGAAGAAATAGATTTCCTGAACAAACCAATATTAAGCACTGAATTTGAAGCAGCAATAAAATATCTTCCTGAAAAGAAAAGTCCCAGACCACATGGTTTCATACCCAATTTTTAAC
>NW_012148541.1:980136-980441 GCF_000956105.1 Propithecus coquereli | reverse complement strand
ATGCAGCCAACATCAGAGTACCTAAACATATAAAGCAAGCATTGACATAACTGAAGGGAGATACATATAACAAAACAAAAATAGAAGATTTTAATATCCCACTTTCAGTAATGAGTAGAATATCCAAAAGAAAATGAATAAAGAACCAGCAGACTCAACAAACACTATAGACCAAATACACCTGACAGACATATACAGAATACTCCACCAAACTGCAGTAGAATACAAATACTTTTCAAGTACACAAATGATTCTCCAGAACACATCACATTTTAGGTCACAAAACAGGTTTTAACAAGTTTAAG
>NW_012148541.1:977224-978231 GCF_000956105.1 Propithecus coquereli | reverse complement strand
CCATATAAAAATGGTTTCAATACACAGAGTATCTACAGTAGTTTAGAAGAAACTAATTGATAAATGGTAGAAGAAAACTCTTGACAGGGATAAGTGGAATTTTAAGCTGAAAATATTTCTACTCTCTGATTTTATAGCAGTTGTCTAATTCTCTACACATGAAACAGTCTTCTCTTGTGTTATCTGTAATGAAGAGATAAGAATAAAGTGCAGTAATTCACCTTAGAATCTGGCACGTGAGCCTCAATACCACAACCATATATTGATAAAAATATCTCTCTGTGGTACACACAATATTTTTGAGATTGGGTGGAAAATTGTACAGCTAATTTCCAAAGAGGCTACATCTCCATGATACTTCAATATGTCTGTGCAGTTTATCCATCATGACTGAAGCAAAATCATTAGTTGTTGGAGCTATCAGTCTAAGCAG
Organism: Propithecus coquereli; assembly: GCF_000956105.1. Classification (NCBI taxonomy): domain Eukaryota; kingdom Metazoa; phylum Chordata; class Mammalia; order Primates; family Indriidae; genus Propithecus; species Propithecus coquereli. The sequence goes on along the minus strand of NW_012148541.1, from coordinate 977,798 downwards.
ATAGATATACAATAGGAACCTAATCTAACACCAAATATATAGGCTATATTTCCTCATTAACATTAATCATCTCAAGGTTATTTTAAGTTATTTTCCCCATTGTAATAAGCAGCTGAAGTGTTATGATAAAACGAAGCATATATAGACTTTTCAGTCCTAAAGGAAAGTTTTTTTTTTAAGTCTGTTGAAAGAGTAGATCAAATAAACTTAAAGAAAAAAACGACATCAGGCCCACTGTTGTGCCTTAAAAAAAATTAAAGGCGATAGGGTTTTTTTGACACTGGCAGTCTCTGGTCTTCTGTTTGATATTGCATCTGTAGTGACAATTTACCTGTAAACAATCCAAGTATTTAATAGGGGAATAACAGAGGCTGGTTTTAACCAACAGCTATAAAACAAAAGTATTCGACAATTGTCAGTGCATTTAAAAGAGTTTTTTTAAAGGACAGTATAACAAATGTTCCTTAACCAGCTAGCATTTTAAGGCAGATGATGTTTTTCGGCCCTTTGTTGAACTAGGACTAGGAAATGATTGATTTAAGTCCAATTTGCAGCTAGTTGAGTCATGAAAGAG
>NW_012148541.1:973355-975674 GCF_000956105.1 Propithecus coquereli | reverse complement strand
ACTTTTGCTTCCCTTGACCTTGCACTGTTCTGAAATCCATTTTCCACACACCTAGCACCCAGCATGATATATTTAAAACATAATTCTATTACTGCCCTCTTCAAAACGTCCAAACAGCTTCCTACCATGCACACCATTATCATCACTGACACTTATTGAGCACTTACCCCGTGCTAGACCCTGTTCTATGTGCTTTATGAGGTATTTTCTGCTCGTTTAGTGAAACAAAACCTCCTTAACATGGCTGCCATGCCCAGCATAAGGACATTGCCTACCTGAAGGTATACCACTCCCTTATCTCAATTCTCTTTAGTTTTATTGGCCTCTTTATTGTTCCTGGAGCACACCCAGCTCATTTCTGTTCTTGGCCTTTGAGCTAGCTGCTCTCTCTGCTTCTAATATTCTTCACCTAGCTCTAGGAAAGACCGCCTCCTTTTTATCATTTGGCAGTTTAAATTGAGCGGTTACAGTTGTCAGTTCAAATGTCATTCCCTCAAAGAGAACATCTCTTATCCCTTCATCCAAAGTAGATCTTGCCTTCCTCACCTCAGTCTCTGTATGACATTATCTAGTTTGACTTTGCTATCTGAGATTATCTTACTTATTGAATTGTTTAGATTTTTAAAAATTCTGTATTTTCCTATAAGAAGTTAGAATACATGACAGATGGGATGCTGTCTTGGTCTCCACTATATTCCCAGCACAAGTACAGTACATGGCAGCAACATAATAAATATTTGTTAAATTAATGAAATAAGGACTCCCTTCAAGGTGTTTATCTTAGTCTTCTTTCATTGCTATAAAGGAATACCTAAAGCTGGGTAATTTATAAGGAAAATAGGTTTATTTGGCTTATGGCTCTGCAGGCGATACAAGAAGCATGGTGCCAGCATCTGCATCTGATGAGGGCTTCAGGGTGCTCCCACCCATGGCAGAAGGGAAGGGGAGCAGGCATCACATGGTGAAAGAAAGGAAGAGAGAGAGAGAGAGAGAGAGAGAGAGAGAGGAGGGAGGTCCTGGGCTCTTTTTAACAATAAATTCTTGCAGGAACTAATAGAGGAAGAACTCACTCATTAGTGCAAAGACGGCACCAAATCCTTCATGAAGGTTCTACCCCCATGGTCCAAATACCTCCCACTAAGCCCCACCTCCAACATTGGGTATCAAATTCAACATGAGATTTGGAGGGGACAAATATCCAAACTATATCGGTGTCCCCAATATGCATTTTAAAACTTATTGGTAATTATTTTCAATCATTTTCCCTGTGCTCTAGAAATACTTCATTCTTTGTTATCTCCCAAATAAAGCCATTGCTTTTCTCTTTATGCATCCTTACCTATGATGTTCCTTCTTCCTAGAAATATAATCCATATGAAAATTTCCAATTAAAATCACAACCATTCTTTAAAACCTTGCTCAAATGCTATTTTTTAAGTGAACTTTTTGGTTTCCTCAAGGCAGAGAACATCTGTTCCTCCTCTGTGTAGTCATAGCACTTTGTAAGTCTCTTACAACTTATTATATTTTCTTATACTACCATTCCTATGATACATATATGCATCCATGTCATGTTTTCAGGGACTTTGCTTTGCATCTATTTATATAGCAGGGAATCTACCAGAAGGGCAACTCAACAGTATTTAAATATGTGGGTGTTTTTTTACAAGAAGTGTATAAGTATATTTTCAGGAGATTTTGAATTGACTAAGAAAAGGCTATCTTCCCACTTGGGGGGAGTTAGTTTCCAAAAATGAAAAGAGGTCAGGAATTCTGTGTCCATGAGGCAACTACACTGAAGGAAATGATTGCAAAGAGCTATAGAATTTGGAGCTTATGACTGCTGAGGCACGAGATCTTTTAGCTGAAAATAACTGTGGGATCATCATCCTACAAAGAATTGCCCAAAAATAACTATGCTACCGAACCTGTGAACTCATGGCAGCATCTTGTGAAAAAGACTCAGCTTCCAATATGTTTCACATTAATAACCTAGACCCAACCTTCACAAGTAGCTTTTGCCAAGGTCACTACATATGGTTGTACAGGGGCCACCATTTACAAAGACTATGATATGAATCCCATCCTCTGGAATTTTATGTGCATAACTTCACAACTATTCATAGTACCATAAGCTCTCAATGCTTTAGCAATGTTCCACATTTCTCACTATAATAAATTGTGTCTTATCATCCTGATAATGAATAAAGCATCTCAAATCGCCACTACTTCATGTCTGTGAGGTGGATTACACCAAAACCTATCCTATCCCCATTACTCTGATACAAACTAGGCTATACTTGACTATATAGAAGAAAA
>NW_012148541.1:970062-971238 GCF_000956105.1 Propithecus coquereli | reverse complement strand
ACTAATGAAAAGCAGAAAAGAAAAATCTCTAATAAACTCCATCAGGAAGAAAAAAAAGAGAAATTACAACTGATGCCACAGAGATACAAGATATAATCTATGAATACTACAAAAACCTTTATACACACAAACTGGAAAATGTGGAGGAAATGGACAAATTTTTATCCCTGTTCTTGATACGTATAAAAATTATTGTGTTGTCTTATTGTCAGTTTTTTATACCTTCCGTTTATCCTTGACTCCTATTTTTTCCTTTTCTCTTAGCATTAAATTAATGGCTCATCTTTCCTTGTTTTTCTACAGCATCTCACTTTCAGACTCTAAGTGTTAGATATGCTCAAGTCCATTCCAAAGTTCTTCTGATTATGTAACAATATCCACCATGTTTTTTTTTTTTGTTTTCATTTTTGTCTTTGCAATTTATTACTTGCTAGTGGGAAAAGAGGTGACAGAGTGAATTCCAGGCATCAGGGGAGGCAATGTAGGGCAAAATACAGAGAAAAAAGTATTTTTTGAAAACCCTTCCCATAACTATCATAAAACATGATGCAATCCCATGGTAAAAATTTCCACACAATCAATGCAGGTAGGAATTGAAAAGTACATTTATCTTTCTAAAAGGGTTAATAATATAAAGCAATAAAAAGACAGTTATTCTCTGGATTCTCATAATACTATGACTATATTTCAACTATTGTGAAAGTCAATAACCATTTGTCCTCTATCTACAAACTATTCATAACAGCAACAAAATAACAAACCAAAAGCAAACCAGTGGCAAACACTTTGGGTAGTAGCCAGTGTGTTATAAAGGTCACTGGATCAGAAAAATTACAAGTTAGGGCACTGAATAAGTTTCTGTCATTAACCCATATGTATTTCACTTGAATTTCTGGTAATCATAATTATGCAAATCTCAGATGATATTTTGAAAAAATAAATAGCTCCCTACCCATGGGTCTGACCTGATCAAGTTAATGAGAGTAATAGTGTTTTAAACTTATTCATTCTTGACATACACTCAGGAGAAATCACAGATGACAGTGAAAATTAGCCAGAATTAGAAAGAACAAATAGAACTAATTACCAAATGAAGAAGACTGCTTCACATTTTGAAGGAAAATCATATTTTAAGTGTATAAAGTATGCAATGATAAGGAATTTAGAAGTTAAAAG
>NW_012148541.1:964398-968180 GCF_000956105.1 Propithecus coquereli | reverse complement strand
TAAGCAAGATCTCTACATGGAAAATAATAAAATTATATTGATTTATTAAAGGATAACTAAATAAAAATAGAGATATTCCTGTTCAGAATGGAAGACAACATCATCATGGTGATAATTTTCCTTCAAATTATTACAATATGTAGATTTAGTGCAACTCCATCAAACTTTCAACAGCTATTCATGTAGCTTATTAGCTGGTTGTAATATTTTATAAAAAAATTAAACTCCAAGATTAGCCAAGACACTTCTGAAGAAGACAATAGATTTGTACTACCAGCTGTTAGAAATATTATGGGACTATATTAATTGAGGACAAACAATTACCAATAGATAAAAATTTAGAAAGTAACTCACTGTTTTTTCAAAAATTATGAGGGTTTTAAAGTTATTTCACTTATATAATTTCATGTAGACACACACACACATATGTACATATACATATGTATATATACACACTGCAGAAACATGAGGCCCTTATATCAGGTAAAAAGAAGTCATGCCTGTGTGTATGTGTTCTATGAAAGAATTATTTCTTTTTGTTCAGCTTTATTGAGGTATAATTGACAAATAAAAATTATATATATTTAAAATATACAATATAATGCCTTGATATATGTATACATTGTGAAATGATTACCACAATCAAGCTAATTCAAATATCCAACACCTCACATAGTTACCCTTGTGCGTGTTTGTGTATGTGGTATTAATACTTAAGTTCTACTCTTTTAACAGATTTCAAGTATACAATATATTGTTATTAACTACTGTCACCATGCTGTACATTAGGTCTCCAAAACTTATTTATCTTACTACAAGTTTGTACCCTTTGACAAACATCTCCCCATTTCCCTGGGAAGATCTGATACAATCAGATCAACATTGTACTATTAGTCCCTCCATATCTTGACCTATAGTTGATGCAATAAGAACTGATTAAAACATTCTATGTGGGTGGTACATTGCACTCCATAATTAAGGGATGGAAAATAATGAATTTTCTCCACTTATATAGAGGAGAGAAATGACCATCTCGTCCCCTTCAAAAAAAATGGGGAAAATGTTTGCTCCTTTGAGATAGGATGGAAAAGAGGCTGTATTCTTACCTTCACCTTTTGGAACATATATACATCTTTCTAAAGGTCAAACAAATCCTGGGTGCCTCCAGCTTCTCTGACATCATAACCTAGCAATGTCCCAAAGTTCTGGATTTCATCCTTTTGTCATGTAAGTATCAAGGGAGATAGTACTCTAGTCTTCATGAAATCTTGAGACTTAAACCTATGGACCTAGTCAAGACTGTAACCACTGGAGTCTTTCTGGAAAAGATAAGAGAAGTTTTATTATTCTTTTGAATCAAAGCAATTCACAGGACAAATGGCTACAGATTTTATTCTCATGTTATGTGAAGAATCAAATGTTTCTAGAAGAAATGAAGGCAAACATGGTTTTGTGCCTCCATAGGCTAAGGCTTTTTAACAAGAGAATTGGGAAACACAGAAAAGTTTATTTCCCCACATCTAAACATACATATAATATTGATATATGTCAAATATAGTATAATAGGTCAATAGAGAAAGAAAGAACTATTTAAGAAATGCAGGTGGGAAAAATGGCTACTTACAGAGAAAAAGTGACACCGAATCTCCACTTCACACCATTCAAAAATTAACTGTAGATAGTAGACTGAATAATTTAAATATCAAAAATAAACCCATAAAACATTTAATGGGAAGTATGGGCAAATATATTTCTCACCTTAAGTAGAGAAGGACCTCTTAAACAAAACACAGAAACACTTAAGTATTTAAAAAAAATTATAATGTTGACTATATTAAAATTAATGGCTTTTGATCCATCAAACAATCTCTTTAGGAAAGGAAAAATACAAGCCATAGACTGAAAATAGAAAATATATTTGGAACACATATAACCAGCAAAGAATAAGTATTCAAAATATGTAAATAACTGTTATAAATCAATATGAAGAGAACAAATATACTCATAGAAAAATAAATAATCAACAAAAAAACTCTCAAAAAACAAAAAGGGAAGCATTTCAAGAAAAAGAAACATTTAAAGGCAATATGAAAAGATTATCAACCTCATTAATTACCAGGAAAATGCAAAATACAACCACAGTGACAAGGATACCAATTTTCTCCACTCTTATTCAACATATTACTGAAAGTTCTTGCCAGAGCAATCAAGCAAGAAAAAAGATAAAAGGCATCAAAATTTGAAAAGAGGAAGTCACATTGTTCCTGTTCACTGATGATATGAGTTTATATCTAAAAAACCCTAAATACTACACCAAAAAACTGTTAGATTTAATAAATGAATTCAGTAAAGTTTCAGATGCAAAACTAAATATACCAAAATCTGTAACATTTCTATACACTAATAATGATTTGGCTGAGAACCAAATCAAGAGGGAACTCCCATTAACAGTAGCTGCAAAAACAAATAAACAAATAAACAAAAACCTAGGAATATATTTAACTAAGGAAGTGAAAGATCTCTATAAGGAAACCTACAAAACACTGATGAAAGAAATCGTAGATGAAGCAAACATGGAAAAATATTCCATGCTCATGGATCAAAAGAATTAATATTGTTAAAATGACCATGGTGCACAAAGTATTTTACAGGTTCAATACAATTCCTATTAATAGCAACATCATTTTTCACAGAATTATAAAAAACATTTTTAAAGTTCATATGGAACCGAAGAAGAGCCCAAATAGCCAAAGCAATCTTGAGCAAAAAGAACAAAGCTGGAGACATCAAATTACCTGACATTGAATTGTACAATAGGGCTACAGTGACCAAAACAGCATGATATTTGTATAAAAATAGACACATAGATCAATGGAACAGAATAGAGAACACAGAAATGAACCCACATACTTCCAGCCAACTGATCTTTGACAAAGTTGACAAGAACATACACTAGGGCAAAGACACTCTTTTCAATAAATGGTGCTATAGACATTGGATTGGCATATTCAGAAGAATAAAACTGGAGACGTATCACTTACCATATATAAAAATCAACTCAAGATGCATTGAACACTTGAATGTAAGACTTGAAACTCTAAAAATACTAGAAGACAACCTACAGAAAACTCTTTTGGACATTGGTATATGAAAATAATTCATGACCAAGACCTCAAAAGGACAGGCACCAAAACCAAAAATAAACAAATGGGACTTAAACTACAAAGCTTCTACATAGTGAAAGAAATAATCAAGAGAATGAACAGACAGCCTGTGCAATGGGAAAAAACATTTGCAAATTATACATCTGACAGGTAGCTAATATCCAGAATTTACAAGGAACTCAAACAACAACAACAACAACAAAGCCATTAACAAGTGGGCTAAGATCATGAATAGACATTGTTTGAAAGAAGGCAAACAAATGGCAAAAAAACACATGAAAAAATATTCAGCATCACTAATCAGACATATGCAAATTAAAACCACAATGAGATATCATGTTATACCAGTCAGAATGTCTAGTATTAAAAAGATAAAAAATAACAGATGCTGGCAAGGATGTGGAGAAAAGGGAATGTTTATACACTGTTGATGAGAATGTAAATCAGTCCTTCTATGGAAAACAGTATGAAGATTTCTCAAAGAACTAAAATTAGAAATATTATATGATCCAGTAATCCCACTTCTGGGTATCTACCCAAAGAAAAATAAATCAATATATAAAAAGGATATGTGCAGTTCCGTATTTATTTATAGCAGCATTATTCAAATAGCCAAGA
>NW_012148541.1:961860-962505 GCF_000956105.1 Propithecus coquereli | reverse complement strand
ATAAAAGAAGACCAAAGATCAAAGTAAAAATATTAGCAAGCTCAATCTAGCATATTAGGAAGTATAATCATAATCACAGTGGCGAGTTATAAGATGTCCCAATATGAGGAGCACAGTGCACCCAGAATCAATTACTCCTGCCTGATGCTTCCAAGACCCTTCTAATAAGCCTAGGATCCTAGTCCAGATTCACTTCTCCTTTATGTTGAATTGTCTCTCATGGGATCTCACTGCATTTCATGCCCTTTCATCTCAGATTATATGTGTTTTCACGTATAGTGACTTTCGGTTTTAAAGGAAAGGATAAGGTTCCCCCCAGGAGAATCCTCTGATCCCTGTAAATATTTGGCTACAAACAGACATGTGGGTCAAGTAATCATTTCCATCCTACAGCTGCCAAAAGCAAAATGCACATGGAAACTTGGTGTAGAGGTGACACACATCATTAAATTAAAATATCCCTATCAAGCCAAAAATATTGTGTTATGTGTAAAATGATTTTGTACTACTTTTACAAACAGAAACATAAACAAAGAAGGCACTTACCAACATTAAATTTTATATGTTAACTGTAAAAGGGATGACTTTGTTTTCCTGTGACTAACCTAAATTTATTTCCTATGCTCCAAATTCTGTTTGATTTAT
>NW_012148541.1:960574-961810 GCF_000956105.1 Propithecus coquereli | reverse complement strand
TAAATATATGTATAATCTCCACACATACACATAATGGAATACTATTCAGCTGTAAAACAGAATGAAATCATGTCTTTTGGTGCAACAAGGATGAAAGTGAAAGCCATTGTCTTAAGTGAACCAACTCAGACACAGAAAGACAGATACTGCATGTTCTCACTTATAAGTGGGAGAAAATGATGTATACGTATGGAAGCAGAGTATAGAATGATGGATAATGGAGACTTGGAGGGGTTGGAGGATACCACGAAGGTGGATGATCAGAGGTTGTTTGGTGGGTAAAACGTGTGTTGCTTCAGTGATGTATGCACTGAAGGTCCTGACTTCACCACAATGCAATATGGCAATGTAACAAAATTGCACTTGTACTATATGAATATATACAAATAAAAAATAGTGGGGAAAAACCCACAATTAGAGAACACATCACACTCTTTCAATTAACCAGAAAAAAAATTAAAAGAAGGCCAACATCAAGTTTTAGAGAGATTTTGGATCAATTGTGTCTCTTATATATTCCTGGTAGAAGAATATTTCTTTGATAAAATCTCTTTGGAAAATAATTTCGTTTTAATTTCATAATACTTGCAAATGTATATCAGGAAACATGTAAAAGCCAGCGATATTAGTAATAGCAAAAAATGGAGCAACTCAAATTTGTGTATATAGAGAAAAATAAATAAATTGGGATTATTCACAAAATGCAATATTTTGCAGCAAAGGGAATAAACTATAGTTACTAGAGGGTGAAACTGAAGAGGATCTCTGATGTTTCTCAGAAGGGACTATGCAAAGTAAGCACTTCTGCATTAAGATTTAGAGTCTCTGGTCCACAATAACTTTGAAATGGGTTGTCTAACTTAAAACAGAAAAGATCTGCCGTTCTATAGAGCATTAAGGAATGCAGTATGATTGTGTGAACTAAACACAACATGAAACTGAAAAAAAAATCAAATAAACCGAGGGTAGAGTGAGATATCCCAAGAATGGAAAGACAAGCACCACATGTACTCACCATCAAATTGGTATTAACTGATCAACACATAAGTGCACATATAAGAATAATATCTATTGGATGTTGGGCAGGGGGGAGGGGGGAGGGGACAGAAGGGAGGAGGAGACGGGTATATGCATACACAAAGAGAGCAATGCACACCACCCGAAGGATGGACATATTTGAAACTTGGACTTAGGGGGAGGTGGGGCAAGGGCAACATATGTAAACTAAACTTCTTT
>NW_012148541.1:951905-959454 GCF_000956105.1 Propithecus coquereli | reverse complement strand
ATATAGTTATACTTTAATTTAGTTACTTTGTTTAGTTACTTAGTTACTTTTGAGACAAAATTGATAATTATCATGATTTTTCTCAATCATTTTGCTTTTAAAGTCAGTGGATTCATATCCTCTCCCCTGGAATGCATCACATAGCTCTTCATCTTTCATTTCTTTTCATATGTATTGTAGGCTATTAGAATTATAATCAGCTTCCTTCGGGGTTTAGGGGTTTAACCCTTTTGAATTCCAAAAGGAATAGCTCTTGTAAAAGAAAATCCTTGCCTTTCAAGACTTTTTTTTTCTTTCTAAGAGATGAATCTAATTTTGGAACTCAAAGCCAAGAATTTGACTCTGCTCTCTCTGAAGTCTTCTGTACCTTAGATGATATTCTTCAACAGAGGAGGCAATGTCTGAGTGGTAAAATTTTCCTCCTGGGTATAGGAAGCATAATATTGCAATTAAACTATTGATAGAATAAATTTTCTAATTTAGTTTAATGTTCCTAGGTCTAAGACTCAAGAACATCGTTAACAGACTGATCCCTTGGAGACAATGTTCCCTTTTCCTCTTTTCATTTTACTGTCTATCCCCTGCTCCCAGATGACACTAAATCTCTGCTATGGTGAAAGAATGGAAAAATCAATGTAGTTTAAAGTGCAGTATGTATTGGTGCCTGGGAATGTTTCTCTTACTTTGGTAAATGCTAATGTGTAAAAAAATGGTACTTGGATTATATATAGCTTCTATTCATAGACAATTTAATCTTGTGCTCAGTGTTCTCTATCTCTATACTTGTCTTAGGTCATTTCATTCACTCCCATGGCTTTAAACACCATCTATGATTCTTAAATGTGTACATACAGAACTGAAATTGTAGGTGCCTAATTGATATCTCCAGTTAGACATCTAACAGGCATCTCATATTTAACACAACTGTCTAAGCCTAAGTCCTCAGGATAACAGGGCCTGAGGTAAGTGCTGCATATTTGGGAGAATAAATCCAGGGTGGTAAGGGTGAGGAGTAAAAGGGCAAAGAAATGCAGGTCAGAGACATTCTCAACAGGCATGTTCACTCAACACACAGACATCTCAAGAAGGTATGCATGGAGAAACCATTCTTCAGGGCAGTCTACGGAGGGCATAAAGATGGGAGAATGTATATATTTGGTCCTGTCTATGGTAGGCATGAACATTTGTGTACTCAGAACCCACTTAAAGAAAGGATCTGTTGCCCCATCTGCTGGGAGTGCTGTCAGGAGTCAGACTCCAGCTGTCAGCTTCTTTAGAGAGCCACCTCACCCAACAGCACATCCTTCCTAGGATGGCTCACAGCCAAAAACTGATGTATAAAAGGGGTATAAAATCCAGCCCATTTAGGCCTACTTCAGAACGACTGTAGTGGGCGTATATGCTCCAATAATAGGGTTAGCCAAAGATTTGTTAGACCTTATTCAGTTTAAATTATTTTGTCTAATCCTGCTTCTGCCTACTTCCTTGCACATGTGTTAATCCATAATAAATATGTGACATGCCAAAAGCCATTTGAACATTCACATCTAAAAAATCCAACCTGTAACACCCCTCATCTTTCATTTTACATTTCTCAAGGTTCATCCTACAAAGAGGTAACTTTCCAAGTCTTCTGGATTGTATCATCTGCCCCCTTGGTGTTTACTAACAAACAGGGTGAACAACTATTCCAATTTGCTTGGGAATATGCGGGTTTAGTGTTGAAAGTCCTGCTTCCTGGGAACCCACCTAATCCTGTGCAAACCATTATGGTTGGTCACCTTGCTTAGGAAGCCAGATACCATGTGGTTTGGCATTTCATTTTATCCTAGAAGTGGAGGAGCAGCAAATTAATGCAGCAGGACAACCAAACATCAGAAAGAAATGAGACAATTAATAGAATTGGAAAATGAATACAATTTTTTCATCCAATTTATTGTCCAAAATTGAACTAATTCACACATACTCTCCAAAATGCTCCTCTCTCAGTCCTCCACATCTCAATGTGTGACACTATCATTCATTAGTTCTTTAGGCCAAAAACTTTGAACTTCTCTCTTCCTCTCACAACCCATATCCAATCCATCTGTAAATCCAGATGTCTCTACCTTCAAAATATATCTAGAATATGAATACTTATAACCATTTCCACCACTATTATCATAGTCCAAGCTACCCTGATCTCTCTCCTGGACTTTCTGCAATAGTTGCCAGATTTGTTTCCTTGTTTCCATCTTCTACCTTCAATTGATTCTTCACAAACTAGCCAGATGATTCTTTAAATAGCCAGTTCAGATAATGATACTCTCCTGCTTGAAATTTCCCAAGGGTTTATCATCACCCTTAGATTAAAATTTAGTCTTTACATGTTGTGTCTCCCTAGCTATGTCTGTGATCTAAAATTCTACCATTCTGCCTTGATTGCTGTACTTCAGCCACACTGGCCTCCTTACTGTTTCTCCAACATCTCATGCCTTCTTCAGCCTTAGAGCCTTAGTGCTAGAGTGTACCCGCTGTGTGAAATGCACTTCCCCCAGACCTTTACACGTCCTTCATTCTCACTACAATCAGATTTCTTTTCAAAGATTACTTCAACAGTGAAGGCTTTCCCTACCATCCTGTTTTAAATAACAGCATAAGTGTCATCACTACTTGACATTATAGGATGAATAAGAGGATAAATGTAAAGCTTCGCAAGGTTATGGACTTTGCTTTTTTTCTCCACAGTATCCCCAGCACCCATAATGTCGAATAGTGATAACACCATGAATAAAAATAAAGCAGGATAAGGGGATAACTGGTGATGTGCACTTAACTTCTTCAACTCTTTGCTACAAGAAAAGATGCAGTGATTAACACCCTTGTGCATATCCCGAATGATCCTACATGAAAGTTTTTCTGGTGTACATTCAGGAGTGGGAGTGCTGGGTCATAAATGACATGCTTTACTCATTTCACCCCGCCATCCAAAGTACCAAGTTGTTCTCCAGAATAGCTGCCACAATACACACTTCCACTAACAGTGTTTGAGGGTTTCCATTGCATCTGAGGTTGTTGCCCCATTTTTACTCTGTCTTTGGATTATTTTCATGTTTCTTTTACCTCAAGGCATTTTTTCTCGAGGTTTAGTTACCTAATCGATATTTTTTTAAAATATTCTGCTTTTATCTAAGTGTTTTGTTTTGAATTTGTGATCTATTTTATTGATTTGTTTTATTATTTCCTTGATTCTTTTTCTTTTGGAGTTACAGAGCTATTGCAGCATTTCCAATTTTATGAGTTAGATGCTTAACTCAAGAAATTTCAATATTTCTTGTTTTACAGGAAATATATTCAAAGCTAATAAATTGTCCTGTAAGTACTGTGTTAGCTACATTCTCACAATTTTAATATGTTATACTTTCAGTGTTATTCAGTTCTAAATATGTCATATTTTTTCATATAATCCCCTCTTTGTCCTATTTGTTAATTTAATCCCATTCCTTTACTTATTACTGTTACATTACGGCATTCTACCCTCTGATTTCATGCCTTACAATTATTTTTTTCAGTTTTATTTTGCTTTTCTGTTCTTTTCCTTTTTTCTGCAAGTTTCAAAATTATACATTCTATTTATCATTTGGGGAGATTACCTCATTGTTCCTAAGTTATTAAAATTGATACATGTTTTTACTTTTTCCTTTTCAGTTCCATAAGCTTCCAAACATCTTTTCTTAAAGGTGGAAAGGTCTTTAGGAGAAAATACACAGAGGCCTTAACCTATTAGCATCTCCCAACTCCAGCTGGGTTCTTGGTTTTTACTGAAAATTCCCAGCCACTTCTGTCAGCACTAATGCTTTTCTGTGACTACATTAGTGGTGGGAAAAGCAGTGATGTTCCTGACTATACTACCCAGCCCATTTTTTCCTTTAGGCTGCCGTTATCTACCCCACATACACATGTAGGCGTGCGCACACACACACACACACAGAGGCAGACACTTGGACCCAGAAATCTTTATTTATCCAGACATTTCTCACAGTTTTTGTCTTAGGCTCAGAAATCCATCAACAGCCCTAGTGTTTCTGAAGCAGCTTCAGCATTGAGTTTGGGTAAGGGAGTCCACATGCCATGTTAATTCACTGTCTTACCAGGCACCATAAGACTGGCTCAGAATTTTTATTTGTATGTCATATTTTAGTAGATGGCATAAACATATACCAAGTTCCTCAAGACTAAAACCTAGAAGTCATTCTAAAGTCGTCCCTACTCATTACATCTCACATCTCATCTCTAAGTCTCTAAATATCTCTTGTATCTGTTTTCTGTTCTGCCCTTTATCTTCACTGTCAGTGCCCTAAATACGGCTTTCATAATCTGTCATCATTAATATTATAAAACTCTCTTGTTCACTAATTCTTAATTTTAAAAGAATAAATCGTGAAAAATGTCAGTTTAAAATGGTACACTGATTTACATGTACCACCAGAAAATCTGTTGGCATTTCAGTCAAGGAGTTTGGTTGGGCAATGAGGTTAAGAGACATAACACATCAAGCTATATTTAGTAGTTACATTTACAGCAACAAACTACTATGCTATCTTTTCTTAGATTATGCAATAATCACTTTAATGGGACCCCAAGTATCCCAAGTAGCAGGATGGTGGCAGAAAACAAAGCAAAAATATTCTACTCTATAATTAAGATTCGATGTCTCTTTTTATACTAATACATAGTGATTTCTGATACAAATAATTTGTTTAAATTATAAAGTGAATATGAAGATGAGCAACAGTAGAGGATAGAGAATGTGCAAATATATTTTATTTAATATATATGGCTACTGGAGCAATGCACAGCATCCACAGTGGTTGAATGCATTTTGTTCACAACAATATTTTTTTACTCTCACTCCTTACCTGTCACCTTCCACTGAAATATGCTGTATTTCCGGTACTGAGTCTGGTTTTCCTGACATAAGTTATTGATTTCTGTCCCATTCAATTTAGTTCATGTGACAATACTCACGGTGTCTTGACGGAAGTCTGTGGCTAATAATTGCATTCATCTATCATGTCCTGGGCTAAGTAAAGGACAGTAACCTGATGATGGAAGAACCTGAAGCTTGTTAAAATTTATAAGAGAAGGAATTTGCCTGAGAATCAAATTAGATAAGGCATATAAAGTGCTTACAGTGCTAGCTAGTTATTATCACTACTCTAATTACTAAGAAATAGCAAATAAAAAAACTAATCTCTAAATTGGGCATTCATGTAATGTGTTCACCATTCAGGTTTTAAGTTCCAACATTTTAAAACTCTAAATATAGGACTTACATAAAAGAAAAATTTTATTTTCTCTGTATTTTATTTTAATTTTACTTTCTCTTGTTATAAAATGTTATGCTAACATTTTATAAAATAAATATTTACTTTTACAAGAGTAATGTTCCCCTAAATACTTAAACAATACTGAATAAATAGAAAGAAATACACCTTTAGCTCTAAAATACCATCACTATTATTAAAATATATTAAGTGCCATTCAGAAATCTCCATGCACACAAATACAAACACATGCTTATGCACACATAGGTTTTTTTCAATAGGTAGTATCAACAGAATCACCTCATAGATCGAGAGGCATAATTACGTAAAGGGAAATATTAATATTCAATCACATATCATAGTATTACCTAGAATAACTAGAGTCCTATAAGAGAGGAAGATTATCAAAAGAATGAAGGATTTCCTGAAGTCTAAGGGCTTTAGCATTGATAAATAGAAAGATATTTATATATCTTAAGAGTCAAAGACTTATAAAATACAATGAAATAATGCAGAAACCTGGGTGAAAATTGCTGAATTCTCTAAGTGGACAAAAGAATTAAGTAATATATTAATCTAGGAGACATGGTCTCTGTGTCTAAATCCGCATTAAAATATGTGACCTTTTATATAGGTTATCAATAAGGTGAAATTTTTCTCATAAGTGTCACCAATATGAACAGAGTCATCATTCCATCAGTAATCATTAAAAAATCCCAAACATTTGTTTATTAGCCAGAGAGACAAAACCAGTATTGCATCCGAAATGTGCAGGGCAGGCCCACCCACAAGCATGGTTTCTACATTGTGGTCTTGAACAAGAATTACTTCTTCTTTGGGAAACTCAGTCATTGCTTTTAAGGGTTTAAGTTGAATAGATGAGGACCACCCACATCATGAAGGGTAATTTGCTTTACTTAAATTCTACTGATATAAATTTAATCTATCTAAAACCTACCTTCATAGCAAAATCAAAAAATGGTGATTGCTTCAGTTTATAAATATAAGGCATGAAACTATAAGAACACTAGATAAAAATGTTAGAAAAACTCCTCTAGATATCAGTCTAGGCAAGGAGTTTATGAAAAAGACGCTGATGGCAATGACAGCACCAACAAAAGTAAATAAATGATACTTGATTAAATTAAAAAGCTTCTACACAACCAAGGAAATAATAAAGAAAGCACATAGACAACCTACAGAATGTGAGAAAATATTCACAAGCTATGCATCTGATAAAGAACTAATAACAAGAATCTCCAAAGAACTCAAGAAAACCAGAAAGAAAAAAAATCAAACAACCCTATCAAAAAGTAGGCAAAAGACATGAACGGAAGCTTTTCAAAAGAAGATAGAAAAATGGCCAATAAACATAAGAAAAAATGCTCAATGTCACTAATCATCAGAGAAATGCAAATCAAAACCACAATGAGATATCACCTTACTCTTGTTAGAACGGCTTTTACTAAAATGTCCAAAAATAATAGATGCTGTCATGGAAGCAGAGAGAAAGTAATGCTTCTACATGGTTGGTGGAACTGCAAATTAGTACAACTTCTATGGAAAACAGTATGGAGACACTTCAAAGAACTAAAAGTAGACCCAGCATTTGATCCACTAATGCCACTACCAGGTATTTATCCAAAGGAAAATAAGCCATTTTATCAAAAAGACATCTGTACTTGAATGTTTAGTACAGCATAAGTCATAATTCTGAATGTGGAATCAAGCCAAATGCCCATCAATTCATGAGTGGATTAACAAATGTGGTATATGTATACCATGGAATCCTATTTGGCCATGAAGGATGACTTAATTCCTTTTGCAACAATATGAATGGAATTGGAGACCATTATCCTAAATAAGGTATCAAAAGAATAGAAAAAAAAAACACTACATGTACTCGCTATTAAATTGGAACTAACTGATCAGCACTTGTGCACAGATGGAAATAAAACTCAAAAGAAATCAAGCAGCAGGGAGGACAATAATCCACTTAATGTGTACAATTAGCACTACCTGGGTGATGGGTACACTTATAACCATGATTCATCATTATAAAATTGATTCATGTAACCAAAAATATTTGTACCCCTGTAACACTTTGAAATAAAAAAAATAATGTGAACTATTTAATATTTAAAAACATTTTCTCTAATGCTATTTTTTTCTGAGTATGAAGTAATTATGGTAGGCCATGGCCAGGCCTGCTATATACAGGAGAATGTAATAAAAAGAACACA
>NW_012148541.1:948825-951455 GCF_000956105.1 Propithecus coquereli | reverse complement strand
ATATACTATAGAGTTTCATATATGCATATTTTTAACTTAGTAACACTATATCACAAAATACTTCCATTTTCCTATAAACACACTGAGTCAAGGGGTATAACCATTTATAATCATTAATACGTATTTTCAACTTCCCTTTCATAAAGGTTGCATAAATTTACATTTCTACTAACAATTTAGTAGAATACCTGATTGTCAGTCACTAAACCTAAGCCACTACTGGGCATTAGCCCTTATTAAAACCTTACAGAGAATTATAGATTACCAAAATGGTGGAGTCAGAAGCTCCAAGCTCTTGGCCATCCACAGAAACATTAATAAAAAGCATAAGCTGTTTTAATAAACTTTGTAAGTGCTCTGGAAAATAAGCACAGTTTTACCGAAACCAAGCAAACATCCAACCAAACGAAAGCATATTCAAAATGGTAGAAAAGACTTGTTGCATTTTTTACTCACCCTTGAGCTACCTCCTCTATGGTGTGGCTAAAATGGTTTTGGTTTTGAGTAGCAGCAATCCAGTTCCCTGCTCCATTTCTACAACTGGCAGGAGCAGAACATATCTTATTTGCAAATTATTGTTTACTCTATTCTAACTTGGCATGGGATAGCTGAAGGTGAGACTCACTCATTTCTTTCTTCCATAACGTGGAACACAGGCTAAAAAAGTAGTGGGCATTACTCATTAAAACTACAAAAATTGCTATAGGACAAATAGTTGAAAGAAAAATAAATTAATGATATAATATTATACACTCACAGGTGATGGGGCAGGATATTCTGGGTGGAGAATTCATCAAATTAAAAACTTTTGTGTACCCTGAGACTTTACTGAATTTGTTTATCAATTCTAGTCGTCTCTTGGCAGAATCTTTGGGGTTTTCTAGATATAATATCATATCATCAGCAAAGAGTAATAATTTGACCAATTCTGCCCCAAATTGGATGCCCTTGATTTCTTTCTCTTGTCTGATAGCTGTGGCTAGGACTTCCAGCACTATGTTGAATAGAAGTGGAGATAGAGGACAACCACATCTGGTTCCAGTTCTAGGCGAGAATGCTTTCAATTTTTCCCATTTCAGTATGACATTGGCTATGAGTTTGTAATATATGGCTGTTACCGTTTTGAGATAAATCTCATCTATGACTATTTTGTTAAGACTTCTTATCATAATAGGGTGCTGAATTTTGTTGAATGCTTTTTCTGTGTCTATTGAGAGGATCATATAGTCTTTGTTTTTACTTCTATTTATGTGGTAAATTACATTGATAAATTTGAATATGTTGAACCATCCCTGCATCTCTTGTATGAAGCCCATTTGATCATAGCATTCATATATGCAAACAACAGTCAAACTGAGAAACAAATCAAAGACTCAATACCCTTCACAATAACAACAAAGAAAATAAAATACCTAGGAATATATTTAGCTAAGGAGGTGAAAGATCTCTACAGGGAGAACTATGAAACACTGAGGAAGGAAATAGCAGAGGACATAAACAGATGGAAAACCATACCATGTTCATGAATCAGCAGAATCAACATCGTTAAAATGTCTATACTACCCAAAGTGATCTACAGATTCAATGCAATTCCTATTAAAATACCAACATCATGTTTTGCAGATCTAGAAAAAATAATACTATGCTTCATATGGAACCAGAGAAGACCCCATATATCAAAAGCAATCTTAAGCAAAAAGAACAAATTATGAGGCATCAATTTTCCAGACTTCAAACTATACCACAAGAGAATAGTAACCAAAACAGCATGATCTGGCAAAAGAACAGAGAGATAGACCAATGAAACACAACTGAGAACCCAGATATAAAACCATCCTCATATAGCCATCTAATCTTTGACAAAGGAGACAAAAACATACACTGGGGAAAAGAATCCTCATTCAATAAATGGTGCTGGGAAAATTGAATAGCCACATATAGAAGACTGAATAAGGATCTGCACCTCTCACCTGTGACAAAAATCAACTCATGATGGATAACAGACTTAAACCTAAGACATGGAATTATAAGCCACAAAAAATGGTGAACTATTACCTCTTTTGTTAACCTGGATGGAATTGGAGACCATTCTTCTAAGCAAAGTATCACGAGAATGGAAAAAAAAAAAAAAAAAACACCACATGTACTCACCATTAAATTGAAAATAATCAACAAACACTTATGTGCACATATGGTAGTGAAATTCATTGGATGTCGGGCGGGTTGTGTGGGGAGGAGATAATGGGTATATTCACAACTAATGGGTGCAGTGTACACTGCCTGGGGGATTGCCACACTTGTAGCTCTGATTCAGGTGGGGCAAAGGCAATATATGTAACCTAAACGTTTGTGCTCCTGTAATATTCTGAAATTTAAAAAAATAAAAAAAGAAACAGCAAATGTAAAAAATAAATAAATAAAAATGTTTGTGTCATAAAAAGCACTATCCAGAAAGTGAAAAGATAACCCACAGAATGGCATACAATATTTCCAAATCCAATATCTGATTAATGATTTGTATCCAGAATATATAAAAAATACTACAATTATATATCTCTACAATAAAAATCAAAAGTTTAAAAATATGGAAGGGATTTGAGTAGGCATTTCTTCAAAGAAGATATACAAAT
>NW_012148541.1:940701-948000 GCF_000956105.1 Propithecus coquereli | reverse complement strand
TTAAGAAAACATAAACCCAACTACATGCTACCTACAAGAAACTCACTTAATTTTTAAGGACATACATAGGTTGAAAATGAAAGAACAGAAAAATATCTTCCATGAAAATGGAAACTAAAAGAGAGCAGGGGTAGCTATAGTTAGATGAAATAGGTTTCAAGTTTAAAACTATAAAATGAGACATAGAAGGTCATTGATAAAAGGATCAATTAATCAAAAAGATTAACAATTGTAAATATATATGCAACCAATATCAGAGCACCTAAATATATTAAGAAAATATTAACAGACACCAAGAGAGATAAACTGTAATATAATAGTAGAGAACTACAATACCTCACTTTAAACAATGGAAAGATCATCCCTTCCACATTTTTGAACTTTTGATTTTTATTGTAGAGATATATAATTGTAGTATTTTTTATATATTCTGGATACAAATCATTAATCAGATATTGGATTTGCAAATATTGTATGCCAGTCTGTGGGTTATCTTTTCACTTTCTGGATAGTGCTTTTTATAACATAATGATCAGAAACTCAATAAGGAACCATTGGAACTGATAATTGATTCTTGACAAAGATGCTAAGAACCCACATGGAGAATGGTCAGTTTCTTCAATAAATGATTCTGAGAAAACTGGACATTCACATGCAGAAGAATGAAATTAGACCTTTATCTGATACCAAATATAAACATCAACTCAAAATGTATTAAAGACTTAAATTTAATACCTGGAATATTACTAGAAGAAAATATAGAAAAAAATCCATAACATTGGTATGGGCAATGATTTTTTAGATATGATCCCCAAAGTGCAAGGAATAAAAGAAAAATAGATAAATGGGATGGAATCAAATTAAAAGGCTTCTGTACAGCAAATAAAACAACAGAGTGGAGAGACAACCTATCACCTGGGAGAATATATTTGCAAACCATACATGACATTAAGGATTAATATCCAAAATATATAAGGAAGTCAACTCAAGAAAACAAAGCAAGGAAACAACCTGATTTTAAAAATTAGCAAAGGATATGAATAGAAATTTCTTGAAAGAAGACATACAACAGGCATATGAAAAAATGTTCAACATCACTAATCATCAGAGAAATGCAAATTAAAACCATAATGAAGTCTCAGCTCACACCTGTTAGAATGGCTACTACCAAAAAGAGAAAAGAGAAATGTTGGCAAGGATGTAGAATAAAGGGAACCCTCGTATATTGTTGGTAGGAATGTAAATCAGTATGACCACTATGAAAAAGAGTATGGAGATTCCTCAAAAAATTAACAGTTGAACTATCTTATGATCCAGCAATGCCACTACAGTGTATATATCCAAAAACATGAAATCGGTATGTTGAACAGGTATCTGCACTCCCATGTTCATTGCAGCATTATTCATAATAGCCATGATATGGAATAAACCTAAATGTCCATCAATGGATGGATATATGAAGAAAATATAGTAATCTGGCCGGGCGCGGTGGCTCACGCCTGTAATCCTAGCTCTCTGGGAGGCCGAGGCGGGCGGATTGTTTGAGCTCAGGAGTTCGAGACCAGCCTGAGCAAGAGCGAGACCCCGTCTCTACTAAAAATAGAAAGAAATTAATCGGACAACTCTAAAAATACATAGAAAAAATTAGCCGGGCATGGTGGCGCATGCCTGTAGTCCCAGCTACTCGGGAGGCTGAGGCAGAAGGATCGCTTGAGCCCAGGAGTTTGAGGTTGCTGTGAGCTAGGATGATGCCATGGCACTCTAGCCCGGGCAACACAGTGAGACTCTGTCTCAAAAAAAAAAAAGAAAATATAGTAAATATACACAGTGGAATACTACTTAGCCTTTAAAAAGAAGGAAATCCTGTCATTTGAGATAACACAGATGAACTTGGAGGACATTAAGTGAAGTAAACCAGGTGCAGAAAGAGAAATAACACTTGATCTCACTTATTTATGGAGTTTAAAAGGTTGAACTTACAGAAAGAGGGAGTAAAATGGTGGTTACCAGAAACCAGAGAGTTGAGAATATTAGGGAGATGTTGGTCAAAGAACACAAAATTTTAGTTAGACAGGTGGAACGAGTTCAAGAAATCTATTGTACACCATGGTGACTACAGTTAGTATATTGTATATTTGAAAGATGCTAAGAGAGTGGATTTTAAGTGTTCTCATCACAAAAAAATAAGAACATGAGATAATGCATATGTTACTTAACTTGATTTAGCCATTCCACGATGTATACATATATCAAAATATCATGTTATACACACCACTACACTCAGACCAGCCTCAAAACATCATGTTGTATCGCATAAATATATACAACTTTTACTTGTCAATTACAAAATAAAATTAAATACAAAAATCAGGCAAACAGACAGAACTCAAGTTCTCTGGCTCAGAGAGTATCAGTCAAAGGTAGTTTAGTGCCCTGGGTATTCTGTTACAGACAAGGGTCTTTGAATGATTGATTCTTATGTGATATATATTTATCCTCAGAGTTCCATGATGATTCATTTGACTCTGCTTTTTTCAGACACTCTGGAACTTTACATATAGTTTCATCCAGTCATAAATACTTATTTCTTATGCAATTATAGAATTGTTTTCATTACTTTCAAAAACTTTTGATCTCTACAGGAATACATCATTGAATGTGTCTTAAAGTTCTACAAAGTGAACTTTGTTCTCCTGTTGACAGATTGTGCTATATGGACCCTCTTCATCCTATCATTTATATATAGGAATCTAACTTGTATATTTAGAAGAATAGCTAAATAAATTTGGAGAATCTGTTGAATCTTATAGCAAGGCACAGTGGCTCCCAGGTAAAGAAAGCTATTATTCACAACACTAATTTCCTCTGTCAGAGGGAATGGGGCCTAGAAGCTAAACAGGAACATTGAAAATAATTTGCAGCCTAATAAACACAAGTTTTTCCTACCTAACAGCAAAATCTAAATGAATGATTTTGTTTTCAATTTTTCAGGTATTTCCTGTTGAATGGACTGGCCCATGGTATGAGTATGCAGGATAAAAGTAGACACATGCCATATCATGCAATCATTTCTAAGTTCTCTTTTATATATGTTGTCTTTCTTTAAGTGCTTTTCTAATACATTTAAGTCATACAAGCACTAATACTCACATGGTAGGCATTTCTCTTTCATTATCTTACCAAATAACAACCTCGTGTAATTGTTTAGCATCAGCATATCCATGCCAAATGGAACAGCTAACTA
Source organism: Propithecus coquereli (assembly GCF_000956105.1). NCBI lineage: Eukaryota > Metazoa > Chordata > Mammalia > Primates > Indriidae > Propithecus > Propithecus coquereli. The sequence goes on along the minus strand of NW_012148541.1, from coordinate 944,756 downwards.
GTTAGAGAAGTAAGCTGCACATTTTTTCTCCCTTTAATATCTGACTTTGAAAAACATACACTTTCCCTTTTCCTCACAAATCCAAGATGTACAATACCTTATACTGTTGAAATAATTTTTTTATGAATAGAAACAAAGAAAAATAGTTTCCATAGCAACATGTGTTTCTATATGGAAACAGAACATCATTTTCATCACTATTCAAGTTGTGTCTTCTTATGCCAGTTTGCCTATTGATTTACTCAGAGAATAGGTCAGATGCTGAATGTCATTCTGAGGAAAGAATAGAGGCAAATGGACAGTCAAAGAGAAAAGAAGTATTCTAATTTCACACAGAGTAAGCTATTTCATTACATAGGCTTTCTGATTTAGGCAAATTGTAAAACACAACATGGGAAAAAGAATTAAGCTATATGTTAAGAGAGTGTCTTATAAATTTTGCATGGGCATATAAACCAATAGATTTCTGGAATTGGCATATGAAGAAAATGACTATTGATTGTACTATAAATACATGTGCATGAAATGAAATATAACACATGATAATGTAGGTCAGGTGCAGAAGGTGGGGAGAGAGAGAGTGAGGAAAGTCTGGCACTGAAGCTATCAATGAAAAATGAGATTCCAAGTGCCTCAAAGTTAATGTATTCCATATGAAGGAATGATAATAAAGCAAGAAAAATTCCTTGACTCAACTAAATGAATTACCTGAGTAATTTCTGTGTTGTGCACCCTTGAATCAGGTATGTAGTTTGTGTGTGTGTGTGTGTGTGTGTGTGTGTGTGTTTGTGAGAGAGAGAGAGAGAGAGAGAGAGAGAGATTAATTAGATTAATTTATCATGTACCCACAAGTTTTCTGGACCATAAGGTATTCAGATGTATGTGCAGGGTATTTTAAGCACACAGATAAAGAACAACTCATTATGCCTAGGAAAAGCCAAGAAAGGTTTCAGGGAAGAGGTGACAATGGAATTGGCCATTGAAAGATGGGTAGGAGTTCTTTAGGAAGATGAGGAGAGAGAATTTCATGCAGAGAAAATAGCACTAGCATTAAAATGAAGGTAATAAAAAACTTGATTGTTTGGAGTGAGGAATTTAACCTGCTGTGTTTTAATTACACAGTGTATTTTTATAGTTAAAGGAAAATGTATTTTCAGATTTGGGAAGTCCAGACAATATACGTTATGATGTCAACATGAAATAAACTAACTAGCATGCTTCATCATAGTAGCAAAGAAGAAAAGAGGGCAGAGGACAGAGCTAGGTGAGGGAAATTATTAGTATTGGATATAAAAATGTACAACTTGGAAGCCATCTCACTGAGATTGACAGAGAAGCTTGAAAAATTGTATATTGGGGAAGATAGTCAGTGTGAAAGTGATATTTAACAAATAACAGGAGCCATAAATTGAGGAACCTCCTGTTTTATCATGAATTGTGCTATCTCTGTATAATATAACCTATCTGCTGATGAACAAGTTTCTCTCCATGAGACCTAACAATAGAGCTGAACCTATGAAAACCTGTGAAAACAGCCTCCCACTTCCCTTTAGCATTTTGCTCCTACCTTGTGTCATCAACTCCAACCACTTCATGTGCACAATATCCTATGCCTCCATGTATCAGATATTCTATGTTATTCTTTGGTTGCCTCAAGATCCCCACAGTGATATTCTGTTTAGGGTCGTTGTGCCTGGGCAGGAACATATACACCTTCCTCCTTCAACTCAATCTTCCCTTTTCTGTGTCCTAGGTCTTATCAGTTCTACCTCCCAATGCATAGCATATCTTTCCAGTCCTTTTTGTCCATACCACCATTAGCTTAGTATAGGCTTCCATCTTTTCATGGTTTTCTATTTCTTACAGTATAAGATCCAAACTGTAATGATATGGGTCTAAAATAAGTTAATATCATTTCTAAAATTTCTGTACACTTTATGGTTTACTTACATTTTAAAAGTATCTTCCTTGTTAGATCAGCAAGTTATGCAATACATGAGTAAGAATGATATTGACCATATTAAAATGCTTATAAAAGAAGCAGATTGGATGTTATATTTTGTAAATTTAAAGACCATGTATTTAACATAACACAGTCACAATAATTTATCTCATTGATGTAATGTTTTGGAAAAATGTTTTTTAAAAAAGAACACCATTAAAATGCTGAATTTGCACATGTACTCTCTCTTAACTGTTAGTAGCAAAACTCCTTTTTTATGAGGTTCCATGCAATTTCAATTGTAATTATGTAATGAATATGAATATCCTTGAATAGGCTTTTCTGCATTTAATTTTCCATCTTTTCTGCGGAAGGCCTAATCTTTGAATACAAAATTGTTTATATTATTCGATCAGGGAAATGTATGTAATCCCCTAGAAACTTTGTGAGATTTTCTTCCAGTGTTAGACGAATGAGGCCTATTTTTAATTTGAACTTCTGAAACATCCTAATGTGTAACCTTGGATATGTCACTTAAACCATATATGCCTCAGTTTTTCATCTATAAAGTGATAATATAAATAATAATAATGTTTATGATAAGGTTGTTAGGATTAAATAGTATAATGAATATGAAGTATTTAGCACAATTTCTATCAAATGGTGAGTTTCATTGGATATTAGCTGTCTTTACTATCATTATTATTATGGCTATCATATTTCTTATAAAGGGGGCCTTTATAATTTTTTGTATTCATTAACTTCTTTCTGTTTTTTTTTTACCCACTCTGTCATCAATGATAATAAATAATAATGATAATATTTTGGGGTCTCTCTGTAACTGATATTACTGAACCTCGGAACAGGAGTAAATATAGAAAAGAGTATTGTACAGTCATCAGTCGGAATAGGCTACAGTATTGTGCAGTAACAAACAATCCAAAAACTTCAGTAATTCAAAACAACAAAAGTTTCCTTTTCACTTATTTTCAATGTTCATTAAGAGTCATAAGGTGGGGTCTCTCTTCATCAGACTCCCTAAAGATCTCAGCTGACAAAGCAGCTACCATTAACATTATCAGTCAGCATATAAAAGGGTGAAATAGAGCTCTAGATCATGTACAAGTTATAACATGCCTTGGTCTGAAAGTGACACATATTTCTTCTGCTCAAAATCATTGGCCAAAACAATCACATGGCTCAACTCAAACACAAGAAGACTAGGAAGTGCAACCTACCATGTGTTCGGAAGATGCAAAGACTGACATATTTAGCAAACAAGTCCAATGACTATAACTAGACAAAAATATACTCAAAACTTGGATTATATTATCATATAACGGCCCTTCTGTTGAAGTCCGGGGTTTTCGTATACTTGCTTTAACTATTGAGGATTGAAGTAATAGTCTTCGTTTACTTCATGAAATTGAATAGGACATAGCTGAATTCAGTAGTTAGATTCCTTATGATGCCTTCATAGGAAATATTTCCAATTATTAAGGTCCTTGCTAATCAAATATAAGTTTAAAAAGAGTGGCAGAATCTCCACTCTGTATCAAATTTGAAGGAGATACACTCAACAGCATTTCATCATTAATTGACATAAGGAATCTATGATAACTCTCATGTTTCTGTTTTGAGTAGCTAGGTTGGTAGCAGGTACCTTTCATTGAGATAAGGGCTAGAGAAGGATAGGTGAATGACAGTAAGGAACAGAGATGAATTCAATTTTGAACATAAGATGAAGTGCCTATGTGCTGTCTATAGTTACAATGATCAGTCTGGATTTGTTATGCAGTTTGAAGAATCAGCATTGTAAAGGTTAAAACAGTTAAAAACGTTAGTACAAATACACTAATCAGGAGGGAACATTTAGGCTGAAAAGAGTATAGTGACAAGGATAAAATTCTGTGGAACAGGAAACAATCCAGATATGGAACATATGGTAAATGAATAAACAAATTGTGGTGCATCCATACAATGCAATACTTAGAAACATCAAGAAAGAGCAAGCAATACTCAGAAATATCAGAAACAGCAAGAATGAATCTCCTCCCCACAACCTGTGGAAACACCATTCTATTCTTTGCCTCTGTGAGTTTTTTTTTTTTTT
>NW_012148541.1:935416-936146 GCF_000956105.1 Propithecus coquereli | reverse complement strand
TATATATAGTATCATGTCACCTGCAAACCATGGCCATTTTACATCTTCCTTTTCAATTTGGATGCCTTTCATTTATTTTTCTTTCCTCATTGCTCAGACCAAAATTTCTAGTACTATGTCAAATAGAAGTGATCAAAGTATGAATCCTTGCTCCATTTCTGATCTTAGTGTGAAAGCTTTTAGTTCTTCACCATTGAGTATGATGTCAACTGTGGGCTCTTAATACGCAGCCATTAGTATGTTGAGTGAGTTTCTTTCCATTATTAGCTTGTACGGAGTTTTTACCATAAAAAGTATTACATTTCATCAGATCATTTTCTTTCATCTATTGAGGTGAATACGTGGTTTTTACTTTAATTTTGTTAATGTGGTTCATCACATTAATCGTTTTGCATATGTTCAACCATCTTGCATGCCAGGATTAAACTCCACTTATTCATGTTGTGTGATAGCTTTAATGATCTGTTGAAATCAGTTTGCTAATATTTTGTTGAGGGTATTTGCATCTATGTTTATCAGGGTAATTGCCCTGTAGTTTTCTTTTCTTGTTGTGTATTTGCCTGGGTTTGGTGTCACGGTAAGAGATCTGGCCTCATAAAATGAATTTGGAAGTGTTCCCTCCTCTTTATTTATTTATTTTTATTATTTTTTTTAATTTCAGTAAATTATGGTGCTACAAACATTTTGGTTACATGTTATGACTTTGCCACATCCTAACCATGATTTGAGA
>NW_012148541.1:933267-935366 GCF_000956105.1 Propithecus coquereli | reverse complement strand
TAGTCCAAACTCATTTATTTTTGCCTTTGTTGCCTGTTTTCAGATCATATCCATAAACTCCTTGTCACGATCAATGTCAAGAAGTTTTTTTCCTTTTGTTTTATTCTAGTAGTTTTATCAGTTCCAGCTACATTTAAACCTTTAATCCATTTTGAGTTTATTTTTGTATATGAAGTGAGATAAGAGTCCAATTTCATGATTCTATATTTGGATATTCAGTTTTTGCAGCACAATTTGTTGAAGAGCGTATCACTTCCCTAATGTGTATTCTCGGCACTTTGTCAAAGATCAGTTGACCATACATGCATGGATTTTATTTCTGGGCTCTCTATTATGTTCAATTGATCTACATGTCTCTTGTTATGGCAGTACCATACTGTTTTAATTACTGTAGCTTTGTAATATATTTTGAAATCAGAAAGTGTGAGGTTTCCATTTTTGTTCTTCTTTTCAAGATTGTTTTGGCTCTCTGGGGTCTTTATGGTTCCATACAAATTTAAGAATAGTTTTCATATTTCTGTAAAATATGTCATTGTGATCTTGATAGAGATCACATTGAGTCTATAGATTGTTTTGAGAATTTGGTCATTTTAACAGCATTACGTCTTTTGATCCCTGAACATGATGCCTTTCCATTTGTTTATACCTTCTCCAATTTATTTTGTCAATTTTGTTTTTTTATTTCCATTTTTCAATTTCAGAATATTATGGGGATACAAATGCTTTGGTCACATAAATTGCATTTACACCACCCAAGTTAAAGCTACAAGATTGCCTGTACCCCAGACAGCACGAACCACACCTATTAGGTGTGAATTTACCCATCCCCTTCTATCCTTTACCACCTGCCTGATCCCTGATGAATGTTACTTCCATATGTGCATATGAATGTTGATTTATTAGTTCCAATTTAATGGTGAGTACATGTGGTGTATGTATTTCCATTCTTATGATACTATACTTAGAAGAATGGGCTCCAGCTTCATCCAGGATAATACAAGAGGTATTTGTTCCCCATTTTTTTGGCTGAGTAGTAATCCATGGTATACATATGCCACATTTTATTAATCCACTCATGTATTTTGGGCACTTGGGTTATCTCCACATTTGCAATTGTGAATTGTGCTGCTATAAACATTCTAGTGCAGATGTCTTTTTTTATAGATTGTCTTTTTTTTATTTTTTTTTATTTCAGGAAATTATGGGAGTACAAACATTTGTGTTACATGTTATGACTTTGCCACATCCCAACCATGATTTGAGACGTGCCCTTTCCCCGCCCCCTACAACGTTGACCAAATGTCTTTTTTCCTTTGAGTAAATACCCAGTAGTGGGATTGCTGGATCAAATGGTAGCTCTACTTTTAGTTCTTTGAATTATCTCCATACTGCTTTCCATGCAGGTTGCACTAGTTTGCAGTCCCACCAGCAGTGTATGAGTGTTCCTATCTCTCCACATCCATGGAAACATTTGTTGTTTTGGGACTTTTTGATAAAAGCCATTCCCATTGGGGTTAAGTGATATCTCATTGTGCTTTTGATTTGCATTTCCCTGATGATGAGAGATGTTGAGCATTTTTTCATAGGTCATTGGCCATTAGTCCATCTTCTTTTGCAATGTTTTTGTTCAGGTCCTTTGCCCTATTTTTAATTTTTTTTCTGAGTACTTTACAGATTCTAGTTATTATCCCTTTGTCAGATATATAGCATGCAAATATTTTCTCCCATTCTGTAGGTTGTTGATTCATTCTAATGATTGTTCCTTGCCTGTGCTGAAGCTTTTTAATTTGATCAGGTCCCATTTATTTATTTTTGTTGTTACCGTGATTGCTTTTTGGAGTCTTTTTCATAAATTCTTTGCCTAGGCTGATGTCCATAAGAGTTTTTCCAACAATTTCTTCTAGAATTCTTATAGTTTCACGTGTTAGGTTTAACTCTATTATCCATAGTGAGTTGATTTTTATGAGAGATTTGAGGTGTGGATTCTGTTTCAGGATCACGATCTCCCAGAAGAGGTCAAACTCTTTGCTGATAATATTTTGTCAATGTTTTGTAGTTTTCAGTACGTAAGTCTTGCCTTTTGTTTGTTATTTCCAAGT
>NW_012148541.1:926303-927526 GCF_000956105.1 Propithecus coquereli | reverse complement strand
ATAATTTTTACCATTTATATTATATTGTATTCTAAGGGATAGTTTTGTATCTGTGTATTTTATATAGCTTCATCTACATTGTAATCTCCTTAAATACAAGGTAGAGTAGGCAAGGCAGCTTATATATCTTTGCAGATATAATAATATCTGTTACACAGTAGGTGCTTAAAAGTAAAATTTTGTCAATATATTTGTAGGTATATGTAGAGATATACTAGAACAACATAGAATAATCATACATGCTTAAATGTAACATGACTATGGACAAACGATTTAATATCCTTGAATTGCCATCTCCTCATACATAAAATGGAGACAATAACAATAATATCTATAAGTTAGTGCAGCCTCTGTGGAAAAGAATTTGGAGATACCTCAGAGAGCTAAAAATAGAAATACCATTCGATCCAGCAACAACACACGTAACCTAAACATATGTACACCCATAATTTGCTGAAATTAAAAAAATAAATAAATAAATAAATAAAAAAATATCTACTTAGAAAGGTTATTGTAGGATTAACGAAAAAAACTAAGCAGGGGCAGAAATTACAAAGGTTCAAGTATACACCATATCTATGTTTATGTGTATTCAATTTGAAAGAGATTTTGACAATCTAGAGACTGGCCGGAAGAGAGTGACTAGGCAGATGAGGTATTTAGAGAAGAGAAAACACTGGAGAAAAGACTATAACATCAATTTTTACCTGTATAAGCAATTGCTTGTGGAAGAAGAAACATTTACTTCTGTCTTACTCCTCAGGGAAAAATTAGAACTATTGGGAGAGTTACAACAATAAGGGCTTCAAACCACTTCAACTTGATTTTCCTATATTATGTACTAGAAGAAGCATAAAAAAAGAAAATTAAACACAGAGATTCTAGTCCTGTCTTTGCAAATATGCAGCTGTATGATCTGGGACAAGTCATTTTATCTTTCTCAGCCATAGTTTCACATATTCAGATTGAGTTTATTGTGCTTAACTAAAAGTTCTCAAAGGTTCAGAACTGAATATCCTAGGGTATTAATTTACACAAGAGAAATAAGGTACCTTCCTATAGAAGTCAAACTTGAGAGATTAATGTTTTCTAAGAAATACATATAAGGCAATTAGATTTCCAAGAATCATTATGCTTTTGGACTAAATTGAGCTTGTACTAAAGTATAGCTCTAGAAAAATGATAGCATTTTCTGATTTATTTTCCTCCTCATAAATATTTAA
>NW_012148541.1:922839-926018 GCF_000956105.1 Propithecus coquereli | reverse complement strand
AGATGTGGAAACAACCCAAGTGCCCATCAATACATGAGTGGATTAATAAAATATGGTATATGTATACCATGGAGTTCTACTCAGCCACAAAAAAAAAAAATGGTGATATAGCACCTCTTGTATTATCGAGGATAGAGCTGGAACCCATTGTACTAAGTGAAGTATCCCAAGAATGGAAAAACAAGCACCACATGTACTCACCATCAAATTGGTATTAATTCATCAACACCGAAGTGGACATATAGTAATGACACTTCTTATTTTATGTTTATTATGAGCATACATCCTCAGTCTTTCAAATGTATGTTTTGGCTTGTGATTACCTTTCAAAAAACTTTTTAGAGCAATTTTTGGGAAACCATGGATAAGTCAAAAATTTATGGTTTTTTAGAATATAAGTTCCATCATGGAACCAATGCAGCACAGACAGCTTGAAATATCAGGGAAGTGATTGGGAAGGATGTGGTTAAGGAATGCACAGTACATTGATAGTTTAAGAAGTTCTATTCTGATGATTTTAATCTTGAAAATGAGCCACATGAGTGACCTGAGATTAAGGTGGATAATGATGAGCTGAAAGCTGTAACGAAAGCAAATCCATCTCAACCTAGGTGTGAATCAGCAGCAAGCTTTGACGTTACTATTCCAACCATATTAGACCATTTGAAATAAATCAGCAAGAAGAAGCTGGATAGATGGTATCCACATGAATTAAACGAGTGTAAGAAGAGAAATCACCTCAAAGTTTGCCTTTCTTTGCTGTCACGACATAAAGGTGAAACATTTCTACACTGTATTGTATATGTGATGAAAATGGATTCTTTTTGACAACTGCAATCATTTGGCACAATGGTTGGGTAAAGATGAAGTGCTAAAACACAGTCCAAAACTGAATATTCATCAAAAAAAGCCTTGGCATCTGTTTTGTGGTCCAGCGCTAGTATTAACTTCTACAGCTTCATGAATCCAGATCAATCGATTACAGAGAATGTCTACTGCATATAATTGGATGAAATGATGAGGATGTCTGTGATTAGGCAGCCGAGATTGGTCAATAGAGACAGCCCAATCTCCTTGCAAGACAATGCTCAACCACATGCCCCATAAACAATGCTGCTCAAACTACAGAAGCTGGACTTGGAAACTCTCTGCCATCCACCATATTTACCAGACCTTGCACAAACTGATGACCACTTCTTCCAATCTTTGGACCACTTCTTGCAAGGAAAAATATTTAATTCTCAATAAGCTGTGGAAAACGCCTTCAGAATGTCATCACCACTCACTCTCCAGGCTTCTTCGCTGCTAACATAAACAAGCTACCATTAAGATGGAAAAACTGTGTTGATAGTTTAGTTTGATTAATTGTACTGTCTCTTGTTTGAGATATAATAAACTATATTTTTGATTCAAAATCAGACATTTCATATTTAATGATCTAGTAGCAATGTCTCATTAATGAAATTCAAGAAGTTTAGGTTCATGCTTTATAATTGTTATACAACACAGAGTAAAGTCTGCAGTGGAGTAAAACATATTCTTTAATTGATACGCCTTAAAATTGATACATTTATAATACTAATCATTATGCTTTAAATTTAAATGTGTGGTATGGTTTCACCATAATTCGGACATATAAGATGTTCACCAGTATTAAAGAGTAAAGTGATTTTTCTGGATCTTTGGTCTAGGCAAAGGATGTGATCATGAGCACAGAACAGAGTATCATTACGATTAGTTCATTAAATTGTCTTACCCTAAACTCAGGACCCAGGATCTTTTATAGCAGCACCCCATCTAAGTCTGTTGTTCCCAGGATGCATCTCCAAGCTCTAATCCTTTTCAACTTTCTGTTGTCCACAAAACATTATCATTAGGCCAGAATTGTCCAATAAAACATTTTTATAATTATGGAAACTAACTTTATTTGCACTGTCCAAATATGGTAGCTATTCGCCACAAGTGCTAATTAAGCCTTTGGAAATGGAGCTATGTGATGAAAGACTGAATTTCTAATTTTCTTTAATTTTAAATAATTTAAACTTGAATTTAAATAACCATATATTTCTAGTGGCTATCTATCATACTGGAGAACACAGATTTAAACCTTGTAAGATCATCCAAAAATATAATTCATTTTAGCAGGTTAATCACCGATCTATGATGTCCCTTCAAGATGACTGCATTTTAATAGGGTAGTATTGTGGGTACAATGCTTTAACACAAGAGAATGATTTTATAATAATGAAATGGTAGGCACACCAACAAGTTGACACAGCAGGAACTTTGGAGGATGAAGGTTTTACATGGTAGCCAGAAAATTTCATTACCTAGGCAATTGTCCCATATGTTGCATGTAAAATTGATCTTGATAGTATAGATTGCTTATTAGAATATTAGTTCATTGAAAAGTAAAAGTTCTTACCTCCATAGAGTATAAAATCAACATATTTACATTACCATTGTCTTCACAAGCTAGAATTCTGCTACTGGTCATTACTCTTATATTGTTAAAAACTGCATGTACTCTGAGATCTCCAGTTTGAGGGTGTTAGTGAATAATAATCGTCAGAGAAAGGTGAATTTAGGGAGAAAGAGCTCCAGTACTCCAATGCACCATTTAAAACAAGTCACTTTTTTGACATCTAAACATTCTTCCCTTTCCCCATTCCCTTCACTACCACCCCAGAAATATTGAGTTTCTAAAATTGAATATCGCTAAGAAGAGTGGTCCAAGATTTTTCTCCTTATTATAGTCAGATATACTGAAGTATTAGAGTATCTGACATTGAAAATAATTGCTTCCAATACTTTTGGAATGACATCTTTGAAATTCAACTCATTTACTTACTATGGATTGCAGTTTTGTCTCCTGCTATTCTCCAATATGAACTTCCTGCAGTTATACTCTTTAATTCTGTGCCTAATGAACACACACTGTACATTTATTGATTTTCTTCTTCCATTCTCCCTCTGAGCCTCAGTATCAATTTTCTTATTTTAAAATGAGGTGAATAGTGCTTAAATTCCTGGGGTTTTATAAGTATTTGTATTTTGCATGGAAAAACAACCAATGCAACATCTGGCACATGATAAAGACACAATAAATGTTAAAGTGCTCTTTTTCTCTTCTTCTCTGTTTTCTTCCTTCCTATAAACCTCTATAATAATTTTTACCA
>NW_012148541.1:921297-922789 GCF_000956105.1 Propithecus coquereli | reverse complement strand
AAAGAAGGTGTTGAGGGCTAGACAAAACTGGTCATGAGTTGAACTAGCTGTTCTAGAGAACAAAACAGAGAGCTTACTAGTGATTTATTATGAAAGATTTTATTGGGAAGTACTGGAAGTAGAGTTAAAGATGAGCAGCCATGAATTTAAAGTGATGGCTATGTGCACAGTTGTGTTTTTCTACAACAGTGCTCATAAACATGGAGGTAAGTTGGAGAAAGTAAACAAATGAACTGATTGAGAGTTTTGGGCATTGTTTGTAAAGGCAATACAAGAAAAATGAAACATGGATAGAGGCATATTAATGGGAAATATGACATATTCTGAATTGAAAAGTAACTGAAAATTGAAATGGGCTAATATTAATATATTGAAAGAAAATACAGAGGTCAAGAAGCTAAATTTGCTGATGAGGTAAGAAAGTAAGTGAGCTGCCCAGAATATGAGGTTTGTAATATAGTTTAAGTTTTCAGACATTGAGTAGTTGCAGGCATAAATGAGTGACTGAGATATGAAAGTTTTGGGGATTGAGGTGAAGACACTATGAAGTTAGCATGGTGGATGAATCATTCATATGGACTTTGAAGTTACCAATGATGATTTCAGTATTTTAGATGAGAGAAAGACTGATCTAGGTGCCAAAATCTTCAAAAGTGGCTTAAAAATCAGTAGATAACAAGGAAGGGCAGAAGATGGTAGTAGGTCATATGGCTGGATGCTACAGGCCTCAAAGGAGAAGGAAATTTCAACTACAGGTGGAGGTGTAATCATATTATCTTTTATGTTTATATTGCAAATAAGGCATACTATGTCATATATAGGTAGATATAGGTGTAGATATCACTGTTAAAATATACATATAGGAAGTAAAATTTAATACCTGGCAAAGTTAACAACATGAAAAGAAATACAGACAGTCCCCCACTTATGATGGTTCGACTTAAGATTTTTTGGCTTTACAATGGTGTAAAAGTCATATACATTCAGTAGAAGCCATACTTCAAATTTTGAAATTTGATCTTTCCTCAGGCTACGATATGCAATATAATACTCTTTTGGGATGCTGGGCAGCAGCAGAGAGCTGCAGCTCCCAGCCAGCCATGCTAATATAAGTATTCTGAGCATGTTAAGATAGGCTAGGCTATACTATGATATTCTGTAGGTTAGGTGTATTAAATGCATTTTCAACTTACAATATTTTCAACTCTTAATGGGTTTATTGGGACACAATCCATTGTAAGTTGAGGAACATCTTTACTAAATTTAAATATATATGTGGTGCTCTCAGTTATCACCTAGTTTCGGGTTAATACTGAATAAAATATGATTCTAGTGTATGAAGTGGAAATTAATTCCATTAGGTTATTAAGTAGGAAATGTCTGATTGTCTTAAGTACTAAGTTTGACAGTTGATGTTTCTGACATTTTACTTTGGCACTTTTAAAATTTTTTTTTATTTCAGCATATTATGGGGGTACAGATGTTTAGGTTA
>NW_012148541.1:918285-921247 GCF_000956105.1 Propithecus coquereli | reverse complement strand
ATCATACTATTACTAAATTAGGAAAAGTTGAAGGCATTCCCACTAAGAACTGGAACTAGACAAGGATGCCCATTGTCGCTGCTTCTAGTCAACATAATGTTGAAAGTCCTAGCCAGAGCCATCAGGCAAGATAAAGAAATAAAGGTGTCCAAATCAGAAAAGAGGAGGTCAAACTCTCACTTTTTGCTAACAATAGAATTTTATATTTAGAAAACCCAAAAGACTTCACAAGAGACTCCTGGAGTTGACAAATAAATTCAGCAAATCTCAGGCTACAAAATCAATGTACAAAAATCAGTAGCATTCCTACACACTAATAAAAGTAAAACTGAGAGTCAAATTAGTGACTCAATACCATTCACAATAGACACAAAGAAAATAAAGTACCTAGGTGTATACTTAATCAAGGAGGCCAAAATTTCTACAAAGAGAACTAGGAAACTCTGAGGAAAGAAATTGCAGATGACACAAACAAATGGAAAAACATACCATGCTTATGGATAGGTAGAATCAAAATTATTAATATGTCCATGCTACCCAGTGATTTACAGATTCAATGTAATCTCCATCAAAATACCAACATCATATCTCACAGATCTAGAAAAAAATAAATCTATGCTTCATTTGGATCCAGAAAAGAGCCTGAATAGCCAAAGTAATCTTAACCAAAAAGAACAAATTTGGAGGCATCACATTACCAGACATCAATCTATACTACAGCTTATGGTAACCACAACAACATGGTATTGGTGTAAAAATAGAGACACAGACGAGTGGAACAAAACAGAAAACTAAGATAAAAGTCATCTACATACAGCCAAGTAATCTTTGACAAAGCAGACAACAATATACACTGGGGAAAAGAAGCCCTATTCAATACATGGTACTGAGAGAATTGGGTAGCCACATGCAAAAGAATAAAACAGGATCCATATCTTTCACCACTATTAAAGATGGACAATATAATTAAATGTAAGGCATGATGCCATAAGAATGCTAGATGAAAGTGTTGGAAAAATTGTTTTAGATATCAGCTTAGGTAAAGAATTTATGAAAAAGCCCCCAATGTCAATTACAACAACAACAAAAAGAAATAAATGGGACTTGATTCAATTATAAAGCTTCTGCATAGCTAAGGGAATAATCGACAAACCCAATAGCCTACAGAATGGGAGAAAATACTTGCAATCTATATATCCAGTAAAATGCTAATAACAAAAATGTAAGAGAACTCAAGCAAATCAGCAAGAATAAAACAAATAACCCCATTAAAATGTGGGCAAAAGATATGAACAAAAGAAGATATATAAAAAATGATTAATGTCACTACTCATCAGGAAAATGCAAATTGAATCCACAATAAGATATCACCTTACCCCAGTTTGAATGTCTTTTATTAAAAAGTTCAAACGGTAGATGCTGGTATGGATGCAGAGAAAAAGGAACACTTACAAACTTTTGTGGAACTGCAAATTAGTACAACCTCTATAAAAAACAGTTTCAAGATTCCTCAAAGAACTAAAAGTAGACATACTATTTGATCCAGCAATCCACTACTGGGTATTTAAAACCACCACCCCCCCCGAAAAAAAAGTAATTTTTTCAAAAAGACACCTGCACTCAAATGTTTATTGCAGCACAATTCACAATTGCAAAGATATGCAATCAGCCCAAGTGCCCATCAATTCATGAATGGATTAACAAAATTTGGTAATGTATACTATGGAATACTACCCAGCCATGAAGAAAGATGAAGTAAGACCTTTTGCATCAATTTGGATGGGATTGGAAACCATTATCCTAAGTGAATTATCTCAAGAATGGAAAAACAAGCACCATTTGTACTTGCTATTAAATTGGAGCCAACCAATTAGCCCACATGTGCACAGAGAGCAATAAAACTTAGTGGACATCAAGCAGGGGGAAGTGGGGAGGAGGAAATGGGAGAAAACCTACCTAAGTGGTAAAATGAACAATATGTGTGTGATGGGCACACTTACAACGCTGACTCAAGCATAACAAAAGCAATCCATGTAACCAAGAACATCTGTACCTCTGTAATATTTTGAGATAAGTAAAAAAATGAAAAACAAACAAAAAGAAATGGGCAAAAGATATGAACATTTTTTAAAACAAGAGAAACAAATGAGCAACAAATATATGAAAAAATGCTCAATTTCACTAATTACTTGGTAAATGGAAATTAAACCTAAAATGAGATACTACCTTATCCCAGTCAGAATGACTATTATGAAAAAGTCAAAAAACAACAGATGCTGGCAGAAATGCATTGAAACACAAATGCTTATACACTAATATTAGGAATGTAAATTAGTACAACTTCTATGGAAAACAGTATGGAGATTTCTCAAGGAACTAAAAGTTGATCTGCCATTCAATCTAGCAATACTTCTATTGGGGATATACCCAAAGGAAAATAAGTCATTTTATAAAAAAGACACTTGCATCTGAATGCTTATGATAGTACAATTCATAATCACAAAGATATGGAACCAACTTAATTACCCAGCAATGGATAAGTGGATAAATAAAATGATATATACATATATATCATGTATGTATGTATATATCATGTATACACACACACCCCATGGGATATCACTCAGCTATCAATAGACTAAAATACTGGGGATTTTTTTTTGTATCAACTTGGATGGTATAGGCCATTATTCTGAGTGAAATAACCCAGGAATAAAAACCCAAATACTTCAAGTTCTCACTTTTAATTAGAATATGCATCAGCATCTACAGAGTGATTTAATGGACATTGGAGCCTCAGAAAGGGGAGGGAAGGGGGTATAGGATGATAAATTACTTATTAGGTATGATGTACACTATTCAGGTGACTGATGTATTAAAAGCCCAGATTTCTCCACTATGCAATTCAGCCATGTAACAAAAAAACACTTGTACCTCCTAAATCTATTGAAATTTTTAAAAA
>NW_012148541.1:895187-901189 GCF_000956105.1 Propithecus coquereli | reverse complement strand
AAATAATTATTAATAAAAGAAATGAATGATACAAGAAAGTATGTAAGTTATCAAGGACTTAAATTGTGGTAATAAAGACTAGATGCTATAAGTGTCTTGAGAAGGAGATTGAATTACTCAAGAAATGCTCCATGGAGGAGAAGGGTGGTGCTATGGTTTGAATGCCAGTGTCCACTCAAAATTCATATGTTGGAAGATAATATCTAATACGATAGTATTAAGAGGTAGGGTATTTTAGAAGCAATTGGGGCATAAGGGTTCCACCATCATGAATAGGACTAATGCCCGTATAAAAGAAGGTCAAGTGAGCTCCCTTGCTGCTTCTGCCATGTGAGGACACAGCTAGAAGGCATCATCCTTGAAGCAGAGAACAAGTCCTCACCAGACACCAAATCTGCTGCCACCTTGATCTTGGACTTCTCTGCCTACAAAACTGTGAGAAATAAATTTTTGTTGTTTATAAACTACGTAGTCTGAGGTATTTTGTTATAGCAGCTGAATAGACTAAGACAGTGTTAAACTATGCTTTTAAAGATGGGTAGAATTTGGACTGTTGAGAAGAAGAGGTATGACCAATTTACGTAAAACAAATGACATTAGAAAAGAAATTGAAAACAGAGATGAGTGAATTATTTTAAGGAAGGCAGTGACTCTGGCTTTTTCTTTTTCTAGACAAAGGCATTCTATGCCAAGATGTGAAGCTATATTATCTCAAAGAAGGCTTTTTCTTGCTATTCTTTAGTAGCCTTGTGCACACATTAGATGATGGAATCATAAAATCTTCCAGAAAGTGAAATTGGAATCTTGAAAGCAGGAAGCAAATAACCTTTAGAATCAACAAAGGAATTGTGCAAACCATCTAGTTGGCAACTTTGAAATAATAGTTTGCATAAAAAATGTAATTTTATCCCCCTCCTCCATTGATCACCTCACTCCATTGAAGACCTCACTATTTAAAACTCTAACATAAATCAAAAGGAAATGACCAATCTATCTGTGTAGAGATAGGTAATAATAGGCAATGTTTATGGAGTGCTTACTCTGTGCTGAGTTCTATTCTTCTAAGTGCTACATATGGATGCTCTCATTTAATCCTCACAATCCTATGAAGTAGCTACTATTAAGTATGTTTTACAATACTAGAAACTATTTGAGACTGCTTTTTTCTTCAATTACAGGAAGCTTTTCTTAGTAATAATTTGGGCTTGCTTTAATATCATTTCTACCAACATCAGACTTGGCACATTCACATGGTGCCAATAAGGTAGAATGCAAAGGATTACTTTGTTCTTCTTTCTTCATCTCTAAAAGATATAAAAAAAGATTTGTAACTGAGCATACTCCTCACCAACAAATGATCAGTATTCCTTAGGGGTAGTGTGAGCTTTAAAATGATGATAGACATTATGCATAAAGTGCCTAAATATCAGAGAGGGAGATCAGAGGACTTTTTCATTATTATGATTTTTGTTCCTATGAATAAAATTAATAAGAATTTGGCTATATACATATTTAAGAGCTGAGTCACAGCTTTAATAATAAAAAATTATTTTGCCCACTCTTCTTGGGAGTGAGAATATATAACCAAATGTTTCCAGAAAATTTATTTGATTCATGGAGTTATTTTAAGATTGAACAGTGCCTCCATGGGAAATTGTGTGTATAATTTTAAAAACCAGTGGAGAATTTACTATAAAACAAAATATAACTTTTAGTACATTATTTTCTTGTTGGAAGTCAGCAGTCCCTTCTTTCAATATGTTTCAAAATTAAATATTCACCAGGATAAGTTGTTAGTTTAATAATATAAAAATAAAGGAAGAACACACTATATTCAAAGATGCTGTCTTTCCACAAATACATTTATCTGGGTATTTCTACATAGTCAGATGCAAAGAAAACTGCAAATATCCATTCAGATATATTTTCTACATGGTATCAAATTGCTATAAATGTCCAATAACTGTTTACTTTTTATCCAGATGTTTACTGTCACTTAGACAAATTAGGAATATTCTTTCAAAATGGAAAAAAATATATTTATTTATTATAAACATTATGTAACAAATATCAAAAAAGTGGGAAAAAAAACTCTGCATTAGTCTGTGTCTAGTAGACTTGAAGTAGCAGGAACCTTCTATCCATAATTTCTTTTAACATATTCCTGAAAGACTTCTGGTATCCAAATGTTAATAGTGGATATTTCAAGGTGGTAGGATTTAGAGTCAGTTTCAGTTACTTCTTTGTATTTTTCTGTGATTTTTGAGTATTTTTAAGATGTGAATATATCATTTCTACAAAAGTATTTATTCTTTAAAAACAATATCCGTGGAACCATCAAAAAGGAAAAAAATAATTGGCAGTGATTTCAAGAGGTAATGAAAAGTAAACCTGTGCCAGATTCTGGTAGAATTTTTTCTTAATATTCCATATTGGTGATAAGTGACTATGAAGCCTGCCACATCGATAAAAAAGGTCACAAAAGAGGAAGTACAAGTGAATAGCAAACATAAAATGAGATACTCAAATTCACTAGTATAGTGGACATGCAAGTAAAGTTACAATGAAATATCAGTTTATAGCCACTGGACTGGTAATAATTAAGTTAGAATAGAACCTAGAGACTGTCTTCGTTATGCAGAGCAACCCAGTTTATAAAATAAAGAATATGTATAAACATAATAAGAGAGGACTTTCACTCCCAAATTGGCTTATGCTTTTATTCTTCCCATCTTTAAAGTATTTGACTGATAAATGTTTTCTAATCTAATTATTAGTTCAGTTCATTCTATTCGGAATGATTCCATGTACTATTATACGATAGCTTTCGTTAAGTCTCTGTGACTTTGGTTTCAATTTTTAATTTTAATGAAGGGTAAATTAAAAATGTGGTACTTATGATATTTAATTTTATACTCTTATGTTTCTGTGGCTTGCTCAGCTACTTTTACTGGGTTTTCTCTATCCCATTATCCTCATTTTGGCCATGGCTTAAAATCTGTTTATTGATAAATAACTGCATGATGGGAGAGAGGAAATGAATTTGATGCCAGCTTAACATCTTCTAGTACTTCTACATTTAAGTAAAACACTGTGGTCAAGTAAAACAAAAAAAAAACCCCACTGAGATATCTAGGATATAATAGAAACACTTACAAAATATATGTAACCCCTGTAATATGTTGAACTAAAAAAATTAAAAATAAAATAAATAATAATAATAATAATAAAAGGGTCAACATCAAAAATGAGGAAATAGGAACAATCGGATATCCACATACAAAAGAATGGAGTTGGACCCCTTCTTTATACCACACACAAATATGCTTAAAATAGATCACAGACCTAAATGGAAGAGCTAAAACCACAGAACTCCTCTAAGAAAATGTAGGTATAAATTTTTGTCACCTTGGGTTAGGCAAAGTTTTCTTTGGTACAACACCAAAAACACAACCAAATTTTAGTTCCTGCTTTCAGTAAGGTATTTGGTCATTGGAAAAAAGCACAACTGACAAAAGAAATAAAAATTTAAATAGCTGAATTTCATCAAAATCTGAAGTCTTTGTGCTTTAAAGGATACCGTCAAGAAAGTGAAGAGATAATTCATGGAAATGGAGAAAATATTTGCATATCATGTATCTCTTAAGGGACTTGTATCCAGAATATATAAAGAACTCTTGTAACTCAATAATTAAAGACAAATAACCAATTTAAAACTGGACAAATGATTTGAACAGACATTTATCCAAAGAAGACTTACAAATGGTCAATAAGCACATGAAAAAATGAAAAAGTGTTCAACATCAGTCATCAGGGAAATGTCAATCAAAATCTCAATGAGATACCACTTAACACCTACTAGACTAACTATAATAAAAAATATAGACTATAACAAGTATTGGAAAGAATGTGGAGAAATTGGAACTCTAACACATTGACAGAGGGATTGTAAAATTTTACAACCACTATTGGAAATAGTTTTTCAATAAGAGATATCAACAAAAGAATACAACTTTTTTAACAAAGGATCCCACATTTTACTTTTGAACGGGGCCATGAAAATTATGTAGCTGACTGTGAACATAGTTCCTGGAATGTAGTGGCATTTATAAATATATATGTTAAGAATAGATAAATAATAAGAGTTTAAAGAAAAAAAATCAAAAGCACTAAAAGCTATTTTATTTGATCCAAGACATAATTTAATGATATAATGATGCTTGTAATAATGATTATGATTATATATAATGCTATATGTGATCATAATCATGGAAACATAAATATGTATAGATGGAAAATGATTGATATGGAACACACGAAATGGCAATGGTCATGTGAAGTTGGTTTAATTGTACACTATTATGTTCTCTGTTTTAAAAATGGCGTGTAATATTTCTTAGTGTTGATGAGAATAAAAATGTTCACTATTTAAGAAAATATTGGTCTAAACACAGTAATTTTATGCATTGCTTCACCTGAAGGCAAAGGGTTGACACAGTCCCTGTAATAAAATTAAGAAATAATGATGGAAAGAAATGAATGGAAATTAGTGCCTTATCACTTATTTCGGCTACTTATGAATCACATATTTTTTTCACAATAATTTAACAGAGATTTACATTTTTAAGAGTCTCAATGTTACTCAGTATTAAGAGGTCTAGAAATAAAGAAACAAGGTCTGTTCACTTTTAGAAATGTTCTATTAATAAGAAATGGTCAAGTAAGCAAACCTAAACTACACTCTAAAAATTACCTCTTGAGGTCAAAATGAGAAGTTAAAATATGTGGTTTTATCTATATTCCATTTAGACTGAGATGAAAAACTAATGAAATTAGAAGTAGAAACAAAAGTAAAATGAGCTAATAACTAGTCTTAAATACTAATATCATAATACCATGCATTCATAATTCACTTATTTTCAACATACAGCATACACATTTTCTGCATTTGTTTCCCAAAGCCAAACTGGAAAAGAGAACGCTTTGCAACGTCACTCAGATTCTTTCCCAGAATTCAAGCTGTACCAAGAATATAAAAGCTTTTATGTCCCTGCTGGATTTAAAAATTGGTGGCACCTATAATGGTAAAGTATCTGGGATTTGAAGTCAGCCCTGGGTTCTGATTCCCATTCAAATAATTGTTGCAAAAATTAAGTAATACAAATAAAGTTAGCTGTTAGCTGCTCCAGAGTTAGTGCTTACAATATAGTTAACTAGTGGATGGAACTATAGATGCAGATGTAGAGAAATACAAATAAATAAATCTTCTTATTCAAAATTGTTCATATTCTTCTGTTTCTTACGTAAATTTACTGATGATTTCCTTTTAAAGGGTGTTTATTTGGCTCTGCTTGGGGTATTAAATAAAATAATTAACTCAGCAATCGCACATTAGGTACCAAAGTGTGCTATATATTGCATACAAAAAATATAGTTGATTATATATTCTGTTCTGTATCAAATTTAGAAATCACACATAAGAATTTTATTTTATTACCATATGTGCACTTAAGTGTTGGTCAGTTAATACTAATTTGACGGTGAGTACATGTGGTGCTTGTTTTTCCATTCTTGGGATACTTCACTTAGTAGAATGGGCTCCATTCTATCCAGGATAATACAAGAGGTGTGTACCCCTGTAATATGCTGAAAAAAAAAATAAAGAAAGAAAGAAAGAATTTACTTTAAAGAAATAGTCTGCTTTGTAAGCTCATTAATACTAGTGGATGGTTTAATGAATTACATTTTTAATACATTTAAACTTCCTTTAGGCAATATATCAATTTATAGAAATAATATTAACATATTTCCATGCCTGTATACAATGAGGCTAGCAATAAGGCAAATTACATCTCTAAACATAAGAAATAGATGTTGTATTTTTTCTTCTAAACGTCCAATTTGTAAACTAACCTAAGCTTACAGTAGGATGTTATTATATTATTTTTTTATTTTATTACTATTACTATTACTATTATTTTATCACTTTAGTCTAAATTTCT
>NW_012148541.1:881741-882297 GCF_000956105.1 Propithecus coquereli | reverse complement strand
CAAATGGCTTGAACTGCCCACTGAAGAGACATAGGCTGACCGAATGGATAGATATACACAAGCCAAGTATCTGCTGTCTTCAGGAAACACATCAAACCCACAAGGACTCATCCAGACTCAAGGTGAAGGGATGGAAAACAATATTCCATGCTAATAAAAACCAAAAGGAAGCAAATGTAGCAGTTCTCATATCAGATAACTTAATCCTCAAATGAACAAATTAATGAAAAATAAAGATGGTAGTTACATAATGGTAAAGGGAACAATTCAGCAAGAACACGTAATTTTAACTATTTATGCACCAAACACAGGAGTGCCCAGATTCATAAAGCAAATTCTTCTTTATCTAAACAAAATGATTGACAGCAGCACCATAATAGCCAGGGAATTTGGCTATTCTGTCACCATGATGACAGAACTGGATAAATCCTCCAAGCAGAAAATAAACAAAGAAACAAGGGACATAAATACAACTCTAGAACATATGGGCCTAACAGATATTTATAAAACATTCTACCCCAAAACCACCAAATATGCATTCTTCTAATCAGCTCAC
>NW_012148541.1:875763-881691 GCF_000956105.1 Propithecus coquereli | reverse complement strand
AGAATTACTTTAGCTGTATCATCATGAAAACATATGAGATAATGGGTTATGCAGCAACTAACAGTCTGTACCTTTTTCTATTTATTTATTTATAAACTGGATTCAAAGTTGTAGACTATTGTTCATTCAAAGCAAGGCCATATCTATGGGAGATGCACTAAGTATTGTATACAAGTAGGTGCTGTCATCTGTCCAAAGACAGCTTTCCCACCAGCCATTATTTCCTCCTAGGAACTTAAATTCTAACCTTAAAAATCACTTCTGGGCTCCAGATAGTAAAAGTAGAAAATGAAGGGAATTGTATGTAAAAGATTAATGATGAAAAACTGTTCAAAGATAAGAGGAGAGGAAAAATTCTAATAGTTCCTCACATTAGCATAGTGCACGTAATGGGATTAACAATATTTCCCTACTGGTGAACACAGAAACAGGCAGGTTCTGAAAGACTGGGATGCAGAATCTCAAGATAGTTTTCAATGCTGAATTACGTCTTTGCAAACATGCTCTAAAAAAATTTCTGATTACAAACCTTTCTGTAAAATGAGCTAATAACTAGTCTTAAAGATACCTGTAATTTAAAGTCTTATTGCCAAAATAATATAGTCCTGGCAGTCGGTTATTCTTTGGCAGCAGTAAACCTAAATTTGTAGCCCTGGGTTTACTGTTTTGTTTTAATAGGTGAAAATATCCTTTAAGGTTGACTCCATAAAAATAAGGACATGAAGTGACAGTAAATGGCATGCAAAGTAAATGAGTAAAGCATAAAGCCCAAGGTACATGCTTTTTTGGTGGAGGAAAATAAAAAAGGCCAGGACATAATTACCCTAAAGAGGTTTCTCAGGTTTCACACATTCTCTAGCAGTTTTGGATGCAGTCTAATGACACAATCAGAACACTCACTAACCGCCAGAGAATTTCAGCTTAAGAGGAAAGAATCATTTGATCTATCTTTATATAGCAAGGATATTAACCCTTTGTCTGGCTTACATGTTGAAACTATTTTCCTGATTTGTCTTTCCTTTTATTAATAACTTTGCTTATAGTATATTTTTCCTATGAGAAGAATATAATTTTATGTCCTCAAATATTTGATCTTTTCCTTTAAAGCTTCTGAATTTCACACCATGCTTAGAAAATGCCTAATTGAGTTAAATATTAAAATATTATCCTACATTTTCTGTTTATATTTTTTGTTTATACATTAAAAGACTTAATCTTCTGAAATGTATTCTTATTTCAGAGTAAAGTAGGTTTCTAACTGATTTATTTCCAAATAGTTAATTATCTGCACTATATATTAAACAATACATCCTTTCCTTGCTAATTTGAAACACCACTTTTATTGTATACTACAGGAATTAACACTTTTTCTTATATTTCTTTTCTATTACTTTGATTTATCTGTTTATTCCACTTCTAGCACCACACTACTTTAACTGTTGTACCTTTAGATTATATTTGGATAACCTCTAGGACACGTCCTGTGCCTTCATTATTATAATTATTTTTTAAATGACTAATCTCACACATTTTTCTTTCTAGTAAAATTTAAAATTAACTTATCAAATTCTGAAAAAAAATTCTACTAGATGTCTGATTTTCATTGCATGTCAATTTATAGATCAAACTGGGGGAATTTGACGCTTTGCAATATTGAGTTCTCACATTCAAAAAATATTTTTGACATCTATATTAGCTAGTACATGTGGTCTTGAGCTTGTTTTTCATCTGCTCACCTTGAAATGGTCTAGTGTCATAGTTCTATTACCCTGGTGACATGAATTAGGAATTTTTATATTTTTTTCTGGGCTCTGGAACAGTTAAAATAACAGGAATTTTCCATTCCCTGAAAGTTTGATAGAAGTTGATTACAAAATCATTGCTTCTGATGAGGAAAAATGGAGGACTAGTGGTGGCCTTCCAACTCACTGCTCCCAGGGAAGGAAGCAAAGAGTGCAGACAGCTGCCTATGCATGGATTTGTCCCTCTGAAAGCAGCATTGTGATTTGCCGAGAAGCAATGTGGGACACTCAGCACAGGAAAAAAGGTGATGGGGAGATATATTCTCAAGGATTGGAGAGTGAGAGGAGAACAGAGGAGAGCACAGCGTGGGAGGGCTATGCTCACCCTGCCGGTGCAGTGTGATGTGACCCGTAGGACACCCACCACCCCCATAGACCTCCTACTGCCTCAGACAGGGACACACCTGGAGTTGGTGCAAAGCCGTTGCATTATACAATAGGCTCTGTGGAGAGGAGAAAATAGCGGGAGCCAGCCTGAACTGTTGGGTGCACTGTGCCAGAACTGCACCAGGCTGGGGAGGGATTAGACCAAGTTGCAGCCTCTCAGGGTGATACACTGGAATTTGAGGATGGGCACCTCAACCCTGGAAATCAGTGGGACTAGGGCAAGGGAATTAACTAGAGAACAGCAGGAGCCAACCTGAAAGGTCTGGGTGGCCGCTTCAGTGGGCTCTGGTCGGGGCAAGGAGAGCTGCATTTTCTTCATGGCTCACCTGCATCTGCGGAACCCTGGTGCCTAGGAAGCAGATTGCAACCTATAAATCTGGGCCAGTCTGTCTGGTCCCCTCCTGTCTGCTTGGCCCTGTTGTCTGTGTTCCAGGTATCGTCAGCAGCCATTTTCAGGCCCCTCCACTTGGAGGTCCTGTTTGGAAGACTGGTTTCAGGCTCGAACTCACTCCCAGCCCAGGGGCTCTTGTCCTAGAGAGTCTGGCTCTGTCCTGGCAGGCCACCAGCAGCCACTTACATGGGCTCTGGGCAGGGCAAGGAGAGCTGAGTTTTCTGCATGGTTGACCTACATCTGCAGGACCCTGGTGCCTAAGCAGTAGATTGCAGCCTATCCACCTGAGTCCCCCTCCCAGGTCCTAGCCACCTCCTACCTCCCCAGCCCTGAAGTCGCCCTCCAGGTCGGGATGGCCTGCCATCTACATGTTTGCAAGCAACCAGAGAGTCCTTCTACCCACATGAGTCCAGAAACTGCAGTTGCCAGTGAGCAGGAAGCTCCTGTGGACAGAACACCAGGCTCCCAGCCCCCCTGGGGTGCTTCTCATCCTACTGGAGTAGGACTGGAGTCAGACAGCAGGGGCCATATTGTTTCTCTACCTACTGGACACCTTTGTCCTCCCCAGGGGGCTTCAAATTATCAGGCTCCATCCTGCTCACTCACACAGATATTTCTCAAATTTGACCCAAACCATAGAAGCCACAGAGGTCGAGTGGGGCCCAGAGTGTTCTGCGTGACTACAAAGACTGCTCATTCTGGGAAGACTGCCTCCCAAGGAGAGAGTTGGAAACTACCAGAGGATGGACTTTCCTCCACCCAGATTATTCTTCTCCCCTTCCTCTGCCCCTCCCATTTATTCAGAGGGAGACAACTGAGCTGCCATACAGAAGTTCCCACAGGAAGTGGGGCTCAGAACTTCCTTTTTTGGGTCATACAGTGGTTTGAGGGATGTTTGACTGTGAGCTCCCTGATCTAGAGACCCTCCCTGCTGCTGCTTGCATGGCAGCACCATTAAAACAAGGCAGGCTCTGAGTTGGAGAGACATTGAATCACTGCGGGCACCCCGAGGGTGAAAAGAGACCAGCATTCTTCTCCCTGGCATGGTCAGAGATTGACCTCCAGGGCCCTAGGGATGAACCTTCAGGCCAGATCCAGGACACTCAAGTCTCGATCACATTGACCGGGGGCACAGAGGAGATATTTGTGAATTAGTCTCAGGAGGTGTGGGTAACAGTAGGAGCAGAACACTAGGGAAAGAACAGTGTGGGTCCTAACTGTGGTGAGCTAGGGACACTGATTAGAAAACCTCCCTGCCTGCTTTACAGTAGTTGG
Source organism: Propithecus coquereli (assembly GCF_000956105.1). Lineage (NCBI taxonomy): Eukaryota > Metazoa > Chordata > Mammalia > Primates > Indriidae > Propithecus > Propithecus coquereli. Next base: position 877,836 of record NW_012148541.1, on the reverse strand, counting down.
GGAACTTGGCTGACTTGAGGTCCTGCCTGCAGGCAGAGGCCTGGGAGAAACTGAGAAATAGGGGAAGGTTGAAAAGAGTGAGGCCTGCTCCAGTCTACTGTATTAAGTGTCTCAGACAGCCTGGTCTCCACACGCAGACTCTCTGGTTAAGTAGGGCCATTTCAATCCCTCCCGGGAAGAGGTGAGGAATGGTCCCTTAATCCCTGCATACCTCTTACCAGAATTTGTGGAGCTGAAGGGCAGATTCACCCAACCTAACACTGCCCAATCTTATTCCCCCACACACTTCTGAGGTGGTAATAAACAAAGGACTCACCTGGAAGTTCCAGGGTCCTACTCACCACCTGGAGCATGAGAGGGCTTCTCCTGATGAACTAAGGCAGGCCACAGGATCCGAAAGCAACAGTGAAGCTTGTTCCCTCCAGCAAATACCACCTAATGACACTGAGGTCAATTTGCACAACCCTTACAGGATTTACCAAGTCAATCAAAGAGGGTGTGGTTGGCTCACACCATCAAGCACCGCCTACTGACTCAGAGATTATACTCTGCGAGTCAGTGTCTAAACAAAATAAAACCCAAAAGTTAGAAGGAACAACTGTTCCAGATGAGAAGGAACCAGTGAAGGAACTCAGGAAGTATGAAGAATCAGAGCAAAATGTCACCCCTCAAAGAGAACATCAGTTCTGAAGCAATGGATACCCACCAAAAGCAGAATATTAAAATGACAGATGAAGAATTTCAAGTATGGATTATAAGGAAGATTGATGAAATACAAGATAAAATAAAAACTGAACACAGAGAAACCACAAAAACAGTGCAGGAAATAAACAATAAATTCACTAAAGAAATTGAACTACTAAAGAACAATCAAACAGAACTTCTGGAAATGAAAAATTCATTCAAGGAATTACAAAACACAGTGAAAATCCTTAAGAACAGGTTAGATAATGCAGAAGAAAGACTCCCAGAGCTTGAAGACAACACCTTTAAACTAAACCAGTCAGTCACAGACATATAACAGAGAAATAAGTGGAATGAGCAAAACCTACAAGAAACATTGGGTTATTTAAAGAGGCATCACATAAGAATCATATGTATCCCTGAGGGTGAAGAAAAAAATATACAAGGGTTGGATAATTTATTTGAGGGAATAACTGAGGACAATTTCCTTGGCCTTACTAGAAACCTAGATATCCAGCTACAAGAAGCTCGTAGGACCCCTGGGAGATTCATCACAAAGAGGAAAACACCACAACACATAGTCATCCGACTGGCCAAAATAAACATCAAAGAAGCACTCCCATGAACCCTAAGGAGAAAGCAGCAGGTGACTTAAAAAGGAAAACCCATCTGACTAACTGCAGACTTCACAACTGAGACTCTCTAAGCCAGAAGGGATTGGGGCCCTATCCTCAGGCTTCTCAAGCAGAATAGCACCCAGCATAGGATTCTATATCTGGCAAAAATAAGTTTAGTATACGAGGGGAAAATAAAGTGTTTCTCAGACAAGCAAACAGTGAGGGAATTTGTCAAGATAAGACCTGTCCACCAGAAGTACTCACAACTGCATTATTCATGGATCAGCACAATAAACACTTACCAAGAAGTTACCCAAAAGCTTAAGGTCTAAGGCCATATACCACAATGGATCAATAAATAAAACAAAGCAACAAATTTTAACTCAACAGGATGAACAGAAATCCACCCCACTTATCAATTCTTTCAATAAAAGTGAATGACTTGTATATACCCATCCCCTCCTCCCCTCTCCAACCAGCCTGATCCCCAATAAATGTTGTTCTTATATGTGCACTTAGGTGTTTATCAGTGAAACCAATTTGCTGGTGCGATGTGCACCATCTGGGGGTTGGACACGCTTGAAGGTCTGACTCGGGTGGGGGGGGGCAAGGGCAACATACATAATCTAAATATTTGTACCCCCATAATATGCTAAAATAATTTAAAAAAAACATTTGTCAATAAAACTAGGAAAAATCATCAAAAAGATTTTGTGCCTTCATGTAAGAGTAAGATTATCAAAATATATAAAAGTAAAAACTTAAAAACATA
>NW_012148541.1:860230-862968 GCF_000956105.1 Propithecus coquereli | reverse complement strand
GTCACAGATGTATATTATAATAAATTTTTCTGTTACTTTTATTACATAAACATTTTACAATTATGAAAGATTTATATGATTCAGAAATATTATCTTTAATGCTTCAAAATTCTACCATCACCTTCCCAAATTAACTTCTCTAAACTACTTCATACCCATGAACATATACATGCATGTATGGCTTTATTGTATATCGTATATCTTGCAACTTGTCTTTAATGAAGTACTAGAAAATATAAAATTACATATGTTGTTTACATTATATTTCTACTGGACAGTGCTATTCTGTGGCATATTGAAATGACTCAAGCCCTTCAATAGAGATTGAATGCTAACTGCTTAAAACCTAAAGCCTGTATATGCAAGTTCTTAGTACCAGTAATACAAGCACTGAAGCAAGAAAAAAATACTAGCAATATCAAACAAGAACCATGTGAGGCATGGGAATCTTTTAACAAGCTCCTCAGGTTGATTCAAGGACAGGATCATTTTTGAGAAGCACAGTTTTATAGCCTTTCCAAACAAACTCTTTCATGGTCTTCATAAATTTCCAAACTAAAGGACACCATTGAGGGACTGTTATAAAATAAACTTGTACCCAGTGGGTTCTCCCTAACTTGGTGGTAACAAGACTAGTTAAGCAACCCTCCTTCATAACTATGGCTTAAAAAAGCAACTTGCCTGTCAAGTGGGCTATAAGCAGAGAAACTTAGGTAAATGCCCCATACACACACACACACACACACAGACACACACATATACATATTTCACCATCACAAATGTAGTTTACAGCAGCAAAATTTTCCTTTATAGAGATACCCTCACTCTATAATGAACTTTGCCTTAAAGACAATGGGAATGGACACTGTAGCCAGAAATAACAATTCACAGAAATAAAAAAAAGTGATAACAATGACAGTGTGGATGAAGTTTCAGGTAGCAAAAGTGCTATTTGCTTCTAAGACAAGAGCTGAGGTAGAATTTGTGTGCATGAGAGAGAAAACTGCTAATATCTGTTTTATGTAAATACTTTAAACGCTGTTTTAGAAATACGTTTAGTTTTCTTTTAAATATTTTATTCTGGCAGGTATAAGAAAACTATTGAAAATAAATTCTAGACCTGAGTGACAACAGCAAGATGATGGAATAAATGTTTTCTACTGTCATTTCCCCACAGAAGTATCAATTTTGACAACCACTTACGGACAAGAACACCTTTGTAGGAGTCCAGCAGAGAAGTTCCAGCAGGTTCTTGGAACAAAATAACAGAGGGTAGATGCATTGAAGAGGGTAAGAAGAACAGTGTCACTTTAATTGTATCACCCTTCCCCCAAGCTAACACAGCTCAGTACCGACAGAGACACATTTCTGCCTGCAGTTTTTCCCATGGAGGAAATTAAGAGTGTAGTAAATGAGCATCTGGCTTCTGCAGCCATGCAGGACACTGACCAAGGGTCCCACTTTTTTCTCACTCAACCTAAAATACTGAGGTGATTGGTATGGCTGAATGGTTGGGAGAGGCTAAAAGTAGGGAAGATAGGTTGAGACTCACAGGAACCAGGGCTTGGAATGCAAGAAAAAGCCAAAGATCCTGCTAATCTCTTCTCAGACACCATCAGGAAGTCCACTCACAAACTTCTTGGGATGCCTCTTCCCCAACTGGCCACAGACATGACCAATGCCTCCCATGTTTCACTCTCTGCTCCCTGTGGCCAGCTGCACATTGTGTGCCCTTGCTGATGGCCAGTGCAAGCTTCTGCGTATAGCTTGTGAACAAGCACAGACTGCTGGCCTGACTTTGCATAACTGGAAGAAGATACACAAACTGTACGCATTTCAGGGCAGAAGCCTAGAAAAAACAAATAGGAGGCACTCAAAATCCAGTCTGGTTTTGAGAGATCGAGAGAAAGCATACAGTCTTAAAAATTCTCCACCAAAAAGGGAGAAGTATGGAGCAACTACATTCAAAGAAAAGATTTGACAGAATCTTAGCATCCCTAGCCGGGGTGACTGATGGTGTTTTTTTGTTTTTGTTGTTGTTGTTTTTAATAGATTTAGCGGTTACAAGTGTTTTTTGTTACTGGGATGAATTGTATAATGTTAAAGTCAGGGCTTTAGTGTCCCATCACCAGAATAGTGGTAAGTGTACCTATTAGGTAGATTTTTATCTCTCACCCCCTCCCATCTGCCCCTTTTCATAGCTGTCAATGTCCATTACACCACTTTATGATCATATATACACTTCATTTAGCTCCCAGTTATAAGCGAAAACATGTGGTATTTGTTTTTCCATTTCTGAGATACTTGACTTAGAATAATGATCTCTGGTTCTATCCAGGTTGCTGCAAAAGACATTATTTCATTCCTTTGTATGGCTCAGTGGTACCCAAGGGTATATATATACATCAAATTTTCTTTTTCTACTCATCAGTTGATAGACACTTAGGAGGGTTCCATATCTTTGCAATTTTGAATCATGCTGTGATAAGCATTTGGGAGGAAGTCTCTTTTTTATAAAATGACTTGTTTACCTTTGAGTAGATACACAGTAGCAGGATTGCTGGATCGAATGGTATGTCTACTTTTAGTTCATTGAGGAATCTTGATACTATTTTCCATAGATGTTGTACTGATTTGCATTTCCACCAACAGTGTATAAGTGCTCCCTTTTCAGCACATCCACACCAAAATCTATTGCTTTATGACTTTTTAATAACAGCCATTCTGACAGGGGTAAG
>NW_012148541.1:858277-859265 GCF_000956105.1 Propithecus coquereli | reverse complement strand
GAAAAATTACATTAGTACTTTGATGGGAATTGTATTGAATATGTAAATCACTTTGGGCAGTATGGACATGTTAAAGGTGTTGATTCTTCCAATCCATGAGCATTACATATTTTTCCATTTGTTTGTGTCATCTCTGATTTCTTTCATCAGTGATTTATAGTTTTCCTTATGGAGATCTTTCACCTCCTTGGTTATGTATATTGCTAGGTGTTTTATTTTCTTTGCAGCTACCGTAAATGGTGTTGAGTTCTTGATTTGATTCTCAGCTTGGTTGTTACTAGTGAATAGAAATGCTGTTGATTTGTATACAATAATATAGTAAACTGAGACTTTACTGAATTCTTTTATCAATTTTAGAAGCCTTTGGAACAATCTTTATGGTTTTTTAGATATAAGACCATATCACTGGCAAACAGGGATAGTTTGACCTCCTCTTTCCTGATATGAATGCCTTTTATTTCTTTCTCTTGCTTGATTGCTCTGGCTGCGAGTTCCAGTACTATGTTTAATAGAAGTAGTGAGAGTGGGTATCCTTATCTTTTTCCAGTTTTTAGGAGGCACGCTTTCAACTTTTCCTCATGAATTAAACAAAAGTTCATTCTTTGAGAAGATAAACAAAATCAATATTTCACTAGCTAGATTAACCAGAAATAGAATAGCAAGGATTGAAATAAGCTCAATCAGAAATGAAAAAGGAGACATTACAATTGATCCCAGAGAAAGACAATGTATCATCCATAACTACTATGAAAATCTCAATGCAAACAAACTAGAAAATCTAGAGGACATGAATAATTTTTTTGGAAACACACAACCTCCCAAGCATGAATAAGGAAGAATATTGTAAACTGATAATCATTTTGATGGTTGTGGGTTTGTCATATATAGCTTTTTATTATTCTCAGGTATGTTGGTTCTATGCCTAGTTTGTTGAGGGTTTTTAATCATGAAGTTGTGCTGGATTCTATCAAAAGCTTTTTCTGCATCT
>NW_012148541.1:854184-858227 GCF_000956105.1 Propithecus coquereli | reverse complement strand
ACTGTCCTAGACCAACATACACACACACACGCACACACACACACACAAACAGAATAAAATCCCATGAAAATTATATTCTTAATTAACTCTGATCTAGTATCTAGGCTTTGTTTGCAATAAAAACCATTAAAGATCAACATTGTAGAGTTTATTAAAGCTCTGAAATTATATAAATTGTCTTTCTAGAAAGCTCAAATTGATCAGATAATTATTAACTCTCCACTTCATTATATATGTCTACATAATAGAAAACAGTTTATTTGGGAAGAATTAAAACAGAGCAGATGGTTTTCACTGGTGTGACTCAGTAAACAAACTATATGCATCTAGCAAAATGTTTATTAAAATAATGCTGTAGATATCATTGCATTCTATTAAGTATATTTTAATTAAAGATATTTTAAAGTAGTATATTTAATGATTAAATATTTATTTAATTTGAAATAATTTTTCAAAGTCTTCATAACTGTGCCCAAATGTAATATGGCCTGTTTATTTGTGAAGGGCTCAGGCATCTGTTATGTATGTTAATGAAAGCCAGCTTTCTTCTTTAGTTAGATCAGATTATGATTAACTGAAAGGTCTTTGGTTGGATTTTCAGATATGTCATGCAGGGACATATTTTCTATTTTCCATAAGATGGATTTGTTTATCTTAACAGCATCCATTTCATCTCTCCCTCAGTGTGGAACAGCCAGTCAATTTGTGTGGGATTGACCCTCATTACGGGGGTGAGCACCAAGAAGCATAATCCAATTAGCACAATTTCACCTCCACTGCAATGCCAAATAAATTATGTATGGTCAATAACCCTGACCTAAAGCAATAAATATTCCTCTGAACATCATGATTGGTTCATATTGATTGAGAATGAAGCACAGGACTTTAATATAAAGGTGTAGTGCACCTTTATATAAACCCCGTAACTGTAGTGGCCATTTTGCTATAATGACAAAGAACAGCCCGAAAACAATTGCAACACATGGAGGAGGGCAGAGTTGAAAGAATCAGAAAAACTGAGACAGAAGCCTGATAAAATTGTGTCTGAAATCCTGTCTCTAGACTTTTTCAACTACATTTTGTCAATACATTTCTTTCATTGTTTCAAACAATTTGAATTGAATTTTCTGAAACTTGGAATTAAAAGCACTCAAACTGAATTACCTGTAGATTTTGCTTGATTTATTTTTGTATTTTACTGTACTGTATATGTTTTTCTGGCTGTTTGATGAAAATTTTTATTCTTCTTTCCAGATCTCAGAGTTTTCTGTATTTTTTTCTCTGCCCTGTCTTCTGCATTTTTATCCCTTGTAATTTGGCATGACTATTCATAAACAATGCAGTGTGTTCAAGATTCAGTTAGAAGACCCTCAGTCAATTACAATTTAGCATGATTATATTTAGTCTTTGGATTTCTCTCTCTCTCAAAATGTTGGTCAATCATGTTGGTCTATTTGCAAAAGGACAGTATTTTCCTTGAGTGAATCTTTATAACTGAAGAACAACATTATGATACATTGAAATGGCCTTTTGAGATGTAAAAATACATGTTTTTATACAGTTGTTTGCTTATTATAATATTTGATTTCTATATAAATCACTGAGTTTACTATGAAATTCATTCCTATATCTAATAAAATGTGCCAAAATACTAGACTTACTGAGTTTTTCTTTGAATCCAATGATTTAAGCATGTAGATCCATTCTAATATAGATGTCTTTCTATCTATATGCTCATCTCCTTTCTCTTACATGTGATCTTATATGTTCTATCTATTGTTCCATTTTCATGTCTCCTGGGGACAAATTTGTCTAGTCCTTCTACACTCACCTAATGCTGCTTCCACTCACAGATAATTTTTCTGTTGACCTTCGGTCTCTGTCTGATGTTAAACATATCTCTCATATTGTTAATTGAGTCAATCTTAGAAGTCAGTTTGTTTTGGTATATCCAATATACATCGTGAAGCATTGTTTATGTAACTCACATAATGCGAAGCAAGAATGAATAAACAGGAAATACAAGAGCTACTGCTTACTGGGGAAAGTCTTATGGCATCGTGCATGAAATGATCTGGTAACCATCTTCATGCACCATGGGGTATCATTGTTAAGTTCAGACATCATTAAAATGTCACATTACTATGCATTGGCAAGAATGATACACGTTAAGAAAATTCAGATTAAGACTTAAAGCAATCAGATTAGAGCCAGCACTGGAACATTACATGGCTACAACCAAGGTCTTCTAGGTCTGCACTGCCTAATACAGTAACCTGTATCCATATGTAGCTATTGACCATTTGAAATACAGCTAATACAAATTGAGATGAGCTGTAAGTACAAAATACACACTGGATTTCATAGACTTAGTATGAATAAAAAAGAATGCAATATATCTCATTAGTGCATTTTATATTTATTGCATGACAAAATAATATTTCAGTTATATTGGGTTAAGTAAAATTATTAAAATTTATTTTACTTGTTTCTTTTTACTTTTTGTTTTGTTTTGTTTTCAATGGTTAAATGAATGTATATTTTGAAAGTTACAGCAGGTTCATCATTATTAAGGGGTATATTTTCATGAATCCAGATCTGAAAACTTTGGGGTGGGATAATATGTCTTTTATTTATTCTTGCCTATTAAAATCAAAAGGGCTTATTTCATAATGTTAATACAGTGGCTTTTTCGGGTCAACTTAAATAGGTCACAGATGTATATTATAATAAATTTTTCTGTTACTTTTATTACATAAACATTTTACAATTATGAAAGATTTATATGATTCAGAAATATTATCTTTAATGCTTCAAAATTCTACCATCACCTTCCCAAATTAACTTCTCTAAACTACTTCATACCCATGAACATATACATGCATGTATGGCTTTATTGTATATCGTATATCTTGCAACTTGTCTTTAATGAAGTACTAGAAAATATAAAATTACATATGTTGTTTACATTATATTTCTACTGGACAGTGCTATTCTGTGGCATATTGAAATGACTCAAGCCCTTCAATAGAGATTGAATGCTAACTGCTTAAAACCTAAAGCCTGTATATGCAAGTTCTTAGTACCAGTAATACAAGCACTGAAGCAAGAAAAAAATACTAGCAATATCAAACAAGAACCATGTGAGGCATGGGAATCTTTTAACAAGCTCCTCAGGTTGATTCAAGGACAGGATCATTTTTGAGAAGCACAGTTTTATAGCCTTTCCAAACAAACTCTTTCATGGTCTTCATAAATTTCCGAACTAAAGGACACCATTGAGGGACTGTTATAAAATAAACTTGTACCCAGTGGGTTCTCCCTAACTTGGTGGTAACAAGACTAGTTAAGCAACCCTCCTTCATAACTATGGCTTAAAAAAGCAACTTGCCTGTCAAGTGGGCTATAAGCAGAGAAACTTAGGTAAATGCCCCATACACACACACACACACACACAGACACACACATATACATATTTCACCATCACAAATGTAGTTTACAGCAGCAAAATTTTCCTTTATAGAGATACCCTCACTCTATAATGAACTTTGCCTTAAAGACAATGGGAATGGACACTGTAGCCAGAAATAACAATTCACAGAAATAAAAAAAAGTGATAACAATGACAGTGTGGATGAAGTTTCAGGTAGCAAAAGTGCTATTTGCTTCTAAGACAAGAGCTGAGGTAGAATTTGTGTGCATGAGAGAGAAAACTGCTAATATCTGTTTTATGTAAATACTTTAAACGCTGTTTTAGAAATACGTTTAGTTTTCTTTTAAATATTTTATTCTGGCAGGTATAAGAAAACTATTGAAAATAAATTCTAGACCTGAGTGACAACAGCAAGATGATGGAATAAATGTTTTCTACTGTCATTTCCCCACAGAAGTATCAATTTTGACAACCACTTACGGACAAGAACACCTTTGTAGGAGTCCAGCAGAGAAGTTCCAGCAGGTTCTTGGAACCAAATAACAGAGGGTAGATGCATTGAAGAGGGTAAGAAGAACAGTGTCACTTTAATTGTATCACCCCTCCCCCA
>NW_012148541.1:841271-842749 GCF_000956105.1 Propithecus coquereli | reverse complement strand
ATCATTGATCAATACTTAGTTGTTTTGTTTTCTCCCTTGTGTTATTGTTTTATAGTACATGTGAGTTTTAACTTTTGGTTGATTTTACACTGGTAGGTGCCAATTGTTCTGTTCCATGTACAGAACACTTTACGCATTTCTTTTGGGGAAAGTCTAGTGGTGGCAAATTCCCTTAGGGTTTGCTTGCCTGTAAAAGACTTTATTTCTCCTTCATTTATGAAATTTAGTTTTGCTGGGTACAAAATTCTGGATGGTAGTTATTCTCTATAAGAAGAATAAAAATAGACCCCAATCTCATCTGGCTTATAAGGTTTCTGTTGAGAAGTCTGCCATTAGTCCAATGGGTTTTCCCTTGTAAGTTACTTGAAGCTTTCATCTCACATCTTCTAGCATTTTCTCATTCACTTTGATTTTGGCCAGACTGATGACTATGTGCCTTGGCGATGTTCTACTTGCCATGAATCTTCCAGGTGTTCACTGACATTCTTTTATCTGGGTATCTAAATCTCTGTCAATACTGGGGATGTTTTCCTTGATTATTCCCTCAAATAGATTTTCTATGCTTTTTGCTTTTTCTTCTTCTTCCTCGGGCATATCTATAATTCTTATATTTGTTCACTTTAAATAGTCCCATATTTCTCAGAGAGATTGTTCATTCTTCTTGATTCTTTTTTATCCATTTTTTATTGACTGGGGTAATTTGAAAGCCTTGTCTTCAAACTCTGAAATTCTTTCTTCTGTTTGGTATGGCCTGTTGTTAAAATCTTCTGCTATATTTCTAAATTCTCTTGGTGACGCTTTCATTTCTCAAAGTTCTGTTATTTTGTTTTTCTTAATCTCTTTAGTGGATTTTTCATTCATGTCTTGATTTTTTAAAATTCATTTCTGTTGGTTTTCAACTTTCTCATCAATCTCATTGATGTTACTTTTCTTCCATATTCTGGTTCTATTACATGATTTCTATCTCTTTCTTGAACTTTTTATTTTGCTTGTGTATTATCTTTCTGAATACATTCAGTTATTTATGTTTTCTCTTGTAGCTCTCTGAACTTTCTTAAAATATTTGTTTGAAGTTATTTGTCAGGCAATTCATAGATCTTTGTTTCTTTGAGGTCAGCTACTAGAAAATTTTTGTGTTCTTTTAATGGTGTCATATTTCTTTGATTGTGTTTCTTGGAGTTTTTTATCATTATTATTATTTTTTAATTCAGGATATTATGGGGGTGCAAATATTTTGGTTACATAACATGCATTTGCCTCACTCAAGCCAGGGCCACAAGCATGCCCTTCCCCCACACAGCGTGCCCTGTCTCCATTAGCTGTGGGTTTACCCACCCCACCCCTTGTACCTCACACCTCCCCACCCCCCCTTACCTGACCAACACCCAGCAAGTATTACTACCATGTGAGCACATTAGTGCTGAAAAATTAGTACCAGTTAGATGGCGAGTACATGTGGTACATGTTTTTCCATCCTT
>NW_012148541.1:838606-841176 GCF_000956105.1 Propithecus coquereli | reverse complement strand
CTTGTTCACTGTTGGTAGAAGTGTAAATTGGTATATCCATATGGAAAATAGTAGGGAGGCTCCTCAAAAAATTAAAAGTAGCCCTCCTAAATAAACCAGCAATCCCATTTCTGGGTATATATCCAAAGGATATGAAATCAGTATGTTGAAGACATATCTGTACTCTCATGTTCATCAAAGCATTATTCACAATAGCCAAGATATGTAAAGAAGCCACATGTCCATTGATGGGTGGATGAATAAAGAGAATATGGTATATATGTGTGTGTGTATGTATAATGGTATACTATTCAGCTTTAATAAAGAAGGAAATCATTCCATTTGTGACTACATGGATGTAGTTGGAGGATATTAGGCTAAGTGAAATAATAAGCCAGACACAGAAAAATACATACTACATTATCCCACTTACATTAGATTATCTAAAATAGTCAAACTCATAGAGGAAGAGATTAGAATGATCATTACCAGAGGTTGAGGGTGGGGGAAATGAGGAGATGTTGGTCAAAGTACACTGACTTTCAGTTATATGATGAATAATTTCTGGAGACCTAATGTACTGCATGGTGACTATAGTTATTAATACTGTATTGCATACTTGAAATTTGCTAATAGAGTAGATCTTAAATGTACTTAACACAGACAAAACAATGGTAACTATGTGAGGTGATATACTATTAATAATTAGCTTTATTTTGGTAATCATTTCACAATATATGTATATCAAAATGTCACATTGTACAAGTTAAACACAGTTTTTATTTGTCAATCATACCTCAATAAAGCTGGAAAAATTGTAAACCTTTCTCCTTTAGAAGAAAATATTAAAAGCAGATGAACCAAAGCTACTGCTGGGGTCATCTTAGGCTAGAGGAGATATAGTACTTACATAAATTGATAAGAAAAAGAAGAGCTAGGAACTATACATTCCTCATAGAAGAAATACTATTTTTCTGGGTAGGTCAGACAATTTCTTCCTTATGATTAGAGGGAAAATAACTAAGATGCATAAAGTCAGTACAGAGCTCTACTCATTTCTGGCACGTATTCTAGTAAATCCGTGGAAGCAAGAAGAGGTAAGCAGGGATGCTTGAAGGGCAGAGTAATGCCTCCCTGACAAGTTTCCTACTTCTGCTCTGTCAACAGACTATCAGTATTTGAAGGAACCTATCCTAATTCCTAAAGTCAAATCCCTAACCCTACGATAACAGATTTAAAGAGGCATTCTAATTTGGCTATTTCTTTCCTTTCTTTTTCTCTCTCTCTTTCTTGCTTGCTTGTCTTCTTGCTATCTTTCCTCTGCCTTACACGTTTCTTGTTTTGTTTCCCTTTATTTTTATTTCTCTTTATTTTATTCTTTTATTCCTCTGATATGCTTTCTTATCTTTGTTTTGTCTCCAGTTTTCAATTTCTCTTATTTCTCTATTTCTTTCTCTTTCAGTTACTTCTCTCTCTCCCTCCTTTTTCTCCCCTTCTATAATCCTTTCTTTCCCCTTGCCTCTCATTCTCTCTCTTATTCAACCCTTTTTAATATTCTCTTATTTTCCTCTCTGCCCCCTTTTCTTTTCCTTTTTTTCTTTTTACCTTTCTTTTTCCCTTCTTCCCTTTATCCTGTCTCCTGTTTTTCTCTTTCACATTTTTTCTCTTTTCTTACTCTTTCCTTTTCTATTTTTTTTCTGCCTTAAATGTAACCTAAAACATTCATGTTCAAAACAGAAAAAGAAAACTAAACAATTGGGATTGTGTAAAAGTGAAACCCTTCCCACTCGCTTCTAACTCCCTCAAGGTAACCATAATTTGCTTTTCCCTCTTTCATACCTTTTTCTGTGGACTTAGATAGACACAGAGAGAGAGAGAGAGAGAGAGAGAGAGAGAGAGAAAGAGAGATGACAGATTGACTGACATGATTTCTTCGATTGTTGTTGCGTGTTTTGACCAAAATACTAACCAATTTTTCTGCATTTTTAAAAGTTTAACCCTTTTGAAGACATCTTTGTATGTTACTATATACAGTTATACTTCATACCTTTTAAAAGTTCCATGGTATATCATTATCTGGATGGAGAGGCAGCATCACAAAGTGGTTATACTTTCTGTTACACAAGTCAGAGATGGGGTTTGATCTGACTCTTACACTTACTAGCAATGCCATCTTAAACACTATCTTTGCTTTCTCTAAGCCTCAATTTATTCATCTATAAAATGGATAATATAATAGTATCTACTGACCAAGATGGCCTTAATGTTCCCCTCAGGTTGATTAAACTTCAGACAGGCCCTTGACCTCTCTTTTCTTAAGAGAATTTACTTTAAAAAGTTGTAATTGTAAAATTCTTCCTCTGCCCTTTTGAGATATAAATCTTCTTAAAAGCCTCTTGACAGTTTTATAACCCAGGGATGTCTTTTTCAAGGACCCAGGAGTCATCCCTTGAAATGTAATCATTAAGAAATAGTACCCCTTTCTTCCAATGTCTGTGGGAGAGTGGGAGCCTAATTTTGGTGAGTGCCTTGTTCCAGGTTACAAAACCGGCTCCTTTTATAAAAATATGAGAAGCTTATTTTTCCTTTGG
>NW_012148541.1:837408-838556 GCF_000956105.1 Propithecus coquereli | reverse complement strand
CATAATATTGAAAGTCCTAGTTGGAGTAATTAGGCAAAAAGGAAATGAAAGGCATGCAAATCAGAAAAAGAATAAGTAATATTGTCACTGTTTGTATATATGACCTTATATAGAGAAAACCCTGAAGACTCCACACACCAAAGAATCCTGTTAGACTAATAAAAAAATTCAGTAAAGTTGCAGGATACAAAGTTAACATGCAAATTCAGTTGCATTTCTATATACTAACAACAAACTATCAGAAAATAAATCAAGAAAACTATCTCACTTATAACAAGTATAAAAAGTAAAATATTTAGGAATAATTTTAAGGAAGTAGGTGAAAAAGCTCTACACTGAAAATTATAAAACCTTGATGAAAGAAATTGAAGAAGACAATAAATGGAAAGTTATCCCATGTTCATAGATTGGAAGAATTAATATTGTTAAAATATTCATAATACCCAAAGCAATCTAGAGATTCAGCGTAATCCCTATCAAAATTCCAATGGTATTTTTCACAGAAATAGAAAAAGCAACACTAAAATTCATATAGAACCACAAAAGTTCCAAAATAGTTATGTAATCTTTGGCAGGAAGAACCAAGCTGTAGGCATCACACTTCCTCATTTCAAATTATATTGCAAAGCTATAGTAATCAAACAGTATCACACTGGCATAAAAACAAACACATAGACCAATGGAACAGAATAGAAAGTCAAGAAATAAGGTCACTCATATATGGTCAATTAATCTTCACCAGACTTATAAACTCAATACACAATGGGGAAAGGCCAGTCTCTTCAATAAATGATGTTGGGAAAAATGCACATCTACATGCAAAATAATGACATTGGATGCCTAACTTACACCATACACAAAAATCAACTAAAATGGATTAAGAAATTAAATGTAAGACCTGAAATTATAGAACTCCTATGAGAAAACATAGAGTAAATCACTATGACATTGGTCTTGGCAACAAATTTTAGATATGATACCCAAAACATAGGCAACAAAAGCAAAAATAAACAAGTGGGACTACATTAAACCAAAAATGTTTGCACAGCAAAGAAAACAATCAACAAAATGAAAAACCAACCTATAGAATATGAGAGAATATTTGCAAACCATATATCTAACAAGGAGTTAATATTCAAACTATATAA
>NW_012148541.1:823374-825253 GCF_000956105.1 Propithecus coquereli | reverse complement strand
ACATCTGCACTGGAATGTTTATAGCAGCACAATTCACAATTGCAAAGATGTGGAAACAACCCAAGTGCCCATCAATACATGAGTGGATTAATAAAATGGGATATATGTATACCATGGAATTCTACTCAGCCACAAAAAACAATGGTCATCTAACACCTCTTGTATTATCCTGGATAGAGCTGGAGCCCATTCTACTAAGTGAAGTATCACAAAAATGGGAAAACAAGCACCACATGTACTCACCATCAAATTCGTATTAACTGATCAACACTAAGTACACATATCGTAGTAACATTCAACTTGCTTGAAGCTCTGACTCAGTTGGAGCAAAGGCAATATATGTAACCTAAACATTTGTACCCCCGAAATATACTGAAATAAAAAAATTTAAAAACTAACATGAAATTAGATGTCTTTTTCAAAGTGTTAACCATGAGACATCCTCACTTCTGCCTTTTCTTCATAACCATTATTAAAGAATCTTTGGTGTCTTTGACTTTTTATGGATAATTGAGTTAATTGTATAGTGACTTTTTAGTAGCTGGAGTCATGATAAATCTCATATTGCTTGGAAAGCATAGATGTCATTGGTGTATTAATGGAAGTTTTAAATATGTGAACTGCAGTATGAAAGCATTGTTACCTAAGCTTAAAGGTAATAATAATTGCTAAGAAGCCTCAAGGGTAATTCTATAGATAGTAAGTTCTATGTGTCCTAGCTACTACTATGTGGCAGACATTGTTACGAGGGCTTTATGTTTACTTATTTAATCCTTGCAACAGCAGTAAGACATTGGTATTCATATTATCTCCTTAAACAGATGAGAAAACTGAGTTCAATGTCAAATAGCTACCACATGACAGAGGTGGGATTTGAACTCAGTCAATCATGTTCCAGAATCCATTCTGTTAATCACTACACCACACTGCATCTATATAAAAGAACCTGGCAATGAAAGATTTTCAAACAGTGGTGGGATGGATGTCAGGATTTTGTTTTTTTCCCTTAATAAATAATATAGTGACTTTTTCTTTTTCCTTCAGAGAATACGTTTTCTTGCAATGTGGTAAAACTGCATTTCCTGCTAGAGCTGACCTCTGATATTTTCTATACATAACTCTCAGCCTTCTGGACATTATGATCTGATCTGGTGCTGAGTATCTAGGAGAGCGTCATTTAAATTCTGCGTTCCTTAATGACACTATACTTTTTTCTTTCCCTTTCTAAGCTGTTGGGAGTCATGCAACTCCATAGGACTCCAGTTGAAAATTCTATTTTACATATTCATTAGAATGCGGTAAATTGTTTAAGTACTAACATTTAAATACTAGGATACAGGGTCACCCTTTTAGATTTTTTAAAAATTTTTGTTGTTATATTAAATGTGTGACAGACATGAATGTCCATGTATTATTTAATTTCTTACAAAGCTAAGGAGCTACAATAAAATTGGTTTGTGCCTTAGCTAAATCTAAGACAACAAGGAGCAATCCATTTATGTTGGTATAAAATGCACACTAGGCAATGTTTTTATTTCCTTTATCTATTAATACCATCCTTAAAAATCTATCATTAGGTTATTAAGTATGAAATGTCCGATTTCCTTAAATACTAAGTTTTACAGTTGATATCTCTGACCATTTCACTTTGACACTTCTTATTGTATTTTTATTGTGGAGGTACATCCTCAGTCTTTCAAACACACATTTTGGCTTGTGATTACCTTTCAATTTTTTTAGAACAATTTTGTGAAACCGTGGATAAGTAAAAAATTTGTGTTGTTTTTGAATATGAATTCCGTTGTGGAAAAAATTGCAGCAAAGACAGCTCAAAATATCAACAGTGTTTGGGAAGGATATGGCTAATGAATGCACAGTA
>NW_012148541.1:820095-823324 GCF_000956105.1 Propithecus coquereli | reverse complement strand
GGTTTTAAAAATATGGACTCCCAGGTCATAATCCATACCAATTAAATCAGAATGTCAGGGGTGAGGTCCAGGTATCAGGAGTTTTTAAATACCCCCAGTGATTCCAGTTTGCACAATAATTGGAAACAACTGCTCTAACTGATTGGTAGTCTGATGTGAGTTACTTACCAAATGTTTGGGCCAGCTGCTAGTGCTTGAGTTAATTTTAACTCAAGTTAACAAACAGCTGCAAAACTTCAATGAAAAAAAATTAGAGCCCACCTTCCAGCAGAATCCCAGCAGTTCCATCACAGAGACCTTAACACGCCCCTGCCCTAGTACTGAGAACTCTCCCATATCCCATCTATTGCATTAGGAGCAATAATTTGTTGGTGGAGGAAGTGGCTCTGGAAAGACTTCAGAGAGAAAGTTACATTTGCACTAGCCTAGAAGGATGGAAAGGACTTTCACAGGTGCAGAGATGGAGAAAATGTGCATTTAAGCAAGTGGCAACAGTTTAACAAAAGGTATGAATGCTGAAGAGCACAGTGCTAGATGTTTTTATATTGTATCAGTGCTTCTCCAAGTGAATCTGAAGAACTATTCCATCAAAATCTTCTGGAGGTGAGGACCAGACATCTGCATTTCTACCAAGTTCCCAGGATAATTCTGGAGTTCGACCTCTATCTAAGGGACAGGTGGATATCATTACAATGGGAAAAGATGACTGGAGTTCACCTTACCTTGCGCTCTCTTTTCTCTCACAGACTTGCTAGCTTCTGCATGACACTGCTGTCGGTGTTTTCTGCCCCCTCATGGATAGAGTTGGAAGTATCCTTTTGTTCACCATTTAGTTGCTGTGTTTGGCCTTGGAAAGCACCTTATCCCTGTGTTTTGCGTCCAGCAAGCAAGGTTGGTAACATTAGAGAGATTTGGGGGACATCTCTCTTCTGTCCTGTATTTTTGTAAAAATGGATCTCTTCTTAGCTATGTCTAGGAAATCTGATTTCATAGTTTCCCTGGATCACTTATTCCTGTAGTAAAGACTACAGGATTTTGAATGGTAGGCCGTGGACAATGTTCTTTAGGAGTGGAAATTTTGTGCTAGAGAGTAACTTGCTGGAAATAGGATTTGGGGAAGATTAACCTGAAAGAAGCAGACAGAGTGGATTGATGAGTGACAAACTGGAGCTAGAAGGTTAATTAGGCCATTGCATTAATTATAGAAAGGAAAGGGACACAATGTCACAGACATTGTGAACAAAGATTAGACAGAATCAAGTGGTTTACTAATATCGGGAGCATGGGATACAAAGAATATGATCCATCTTATGGCAAAACATGGCTTTTTTCTAGACCCTATGACTGAGACATTAATCTCACCTGGTAAAAGTTTACTTCACCTAAAAACTCAATTCTTTTGAGATGAAAGAACTTCAGCACTAATTTGCAACTCTTGTTCTATAGAGTAAATATAGCAAGGCCCCGGGCTAAGTAAGCAAGACTCTACTCATAATGGGGTTGGGTACTGAACCCTATGCTGGCTATTCATTTATCATAAGGCATTGTCTCCAGAAGACAACTCTAACAGCAAATGTTAACTATAAGAAATAACATGAATTCATCATTAACAATTATCTCTAGGTACAATACCCACCAGCTGATCAGATACATCAGCTCTTACCAGGTAATGGAAAGGCCTGTGAGTATGGTGTTTATGACATTAAACAAGTGATATGTGGTCGGTAGGAGCTTGAGACTACTGTGTAAGATGTTACTTTGGGGGAATCAAGGTCACCTTCAGGCATCATGAGAGCCTTGGGCTCCTCAGCAAGAAGGAATAACAATAATTCATATTTATTTACTGGTTGCTTACTATGTGTGAGACACTAATCAAAACTTCTTATGTGTATTAACTCACTTAATCCTCACACCAATCCTATGAGATAGTAGGTACTATTATTATCCCTATTTTATAGGAGAGGAGTGTGAGTCATATAGAGGTTGAAGTAAGGGAGTAAGGAAGTAAGGGAGCCAAGATTTGGACCACAAAAATCTAGCTTCATTGCTCATGTTATTAACCCCAATGTTATAATATCTTGATAATATTGTTTTGAAAAAAGATTTGTCTGACATAAATATGTGGCCCCAAAGTCTCCAGGATGCCCAAGATCTTAGGGGTTTAATGCTATGCCTCCAAAATGATACAGGAAGAAACTCTGTCACAAGGATCTGGCAGCACCCTCCAGGATAGAGACAGAATAGTTGGGGGAGCGGATGGCCAAGAAATAGACAACAGTTATAGGAGAAAGAGCAGAGCAAGAGAGGCAAGGTTGGTGGAGAGATCTTAGGAAGATGAAGGATGTCCAAGGAAGACGCTTTATAGGTTGACAGGTGAAAAATAAATATATTGTATCAATCATTGATTCCATATTTGTACATACCAGGCTACTAGTAAGAGTTCTTTCTGGTAATAGACCATTTCTTCACATCTTTTCTAGGTATTTTGGGACTAAAGAATAACACAACAAATGCTTCTGCCATGATACTAAATCCTTTTGTCATACAGGGGTGCCCTAAATCAGGTGGAGAGAAATACAGTGCTATAGTAAATAATGAATAAATTAGATAATCTAACAGTAAGATATGAAAAACAGCCTACAGCTTTAAATTTACTAGTATGCCATTTCATCCTATCTGATACACCTAAGAAGATACTTTAAGAGTGATTGTCATCACAGGTTGTAGGAGAGAAAAAATGACTATTTTTAGATCAGTACATGAATTGGAAATAATCATTTTTAGAGCAAAATTTAACTAAGGAGATTTATTGGTGTCTCTAAATGGTTTAACTGAAATGCCCCCCACAATTTCACAATAATTTCATAGCCTTAAGGACCTATAAAAATAACATTTAACATTCTAGATTTGGATTTTTCCCCAAATGATAAAAAAAATATCTATTGTAGGTATTTGTTGAAGGCATGGCATATGGCCATCTGAATTTATTCTTTTTCTTAATATTTTACTCCCAAGGAAATTGTTCCTTGGGAGTAAAATGTATATCAACAAACAAATATAAATGTTGACATGGATGTGGAGAGGTAGGAACACTCACACACTACTGGTGGGACTGCAAACTAGTACAACCTCTGTGGAAAGCAATATGGAGATACCTCAAAGAGCTACAAGTAGAACTACCATTAGATCCAGCAATCCCATTACTGAACATCTACCTGAGGAAAAAAAA
>NW_012148541.1:818627-819760 GCF_000956105.1 Propithecus coquereli | reverse complement strand
AAACATGTATATCACCATTACTATTAAGTAATATTATATCTAAAAATATTTTCACTTTATGGTACTGAATTAACACATCAGTATATTTACTTTTTCACAATCATGCAAGTATTTCTGTAGGTTATTTTTCTAGAATTATAGTATATTTGATTTTACAATTTAGTAAAGATTCAGTGGTGGATTTCAAACCTCATGAAGAAGTTATCTTCTTTGAGGAGAAGCCTCGAGGCTTAGACAGTGGATTTAGTGAAGTAGAATTAGTAATGAAGTGGTTTAAACTGAATTCCCAAACTTCTGCTTGGGAAAAGTCAGCTCTAGTTTTATTTGTTTTATATAATGGAGTTTAAAGTACAGTTTTCTGGAAAACAAAATACTAAGAGTTTCTGTTGCTGAAAACAACAACAAACTGCCCAAACATTTGTCAGGGAATGGGATCCAAGGAATTGTGTTTTTAACAATCTTTTCAGGAATTCTTATGAATATTAAATTTGATAACTAGTAGGAAACTTAAGAACATGGGCTTAGAATCAGATGCATCTGGGATTCCCAAGTTTAAATCCTCGGTTCAAATACACCCACTTATAAGCTGTAACAATCCCTCCCGGTCCATCATGTGCATCATTGCTAATGATCTGCTTTTATATAATTTACCTTCAACTACATATGCTATGCTTAATCAGATATCCACCCTTCCTCAGTGTTACCCATCCCACTTCCCTATAACTGTCTTCGTGGCAGTGACTATTGGGAACCAGTTCATCTCCCCTTCTCCCCACGCTAAGTCTGCTGCTCCCACATGGCTGACAGTCCTTCTACCAAATTGTGTTAGGCACGTTGATGTTGAACTAATCCAGTAGCTCTCAAACTCTGATACACATTAGAATCTCTTTGATACACATTAGAATCTCTTTGATACACATTAGAATTTCCTGGGGAGGTTTTAAAAATATGGACTCCCAGGTCATAATCCATACCAATTAAATCAGAATGTCAGGGGTGAGGTCCAGGTATCAGGAGTTTTTAAATACCCCCAGTGACTCCAGTTTGCACAATAATTGGAAACAACTGCTCTAACTGATTGGTAGTCTGATGTGAGTTACTTACCAAATGTTTGGGCCAGCTGCTAGTGCTTG
>NW_012148541.1:802871-804492 GCF_000956105.1 Propithecus coquereli | reverse complement strand
AAACTGGAATCTTCAGTTAATAAGACTTTATTTCTGAATTGTACTTTTTCAGGGAAAATAGAAAAGCAAATCAGAAGATAATAATATCAAGGATTCATGTTTAAAGGTACTTCCAGTGTATGTTTTGGATTTTGTTCAATTTTCTACATTCTTTATCTTGTGTGAGCAAATTTTAAATAACACTGTCAAGTACTCACTTTGTCTTAAGGGCACACAAATGCTTTCTGGCTTTGCTTGCCAACTCACTCAGGCTTCTCCATCTATCTTCCTTCCAAAATGTTCTCACTACATCATAATTTCTGTTGAGTAGATTCACTTGACCTCAGCTTAGCTGTTCAGAGGAAAAATTTGATCAATTAAACTTACTCATTAAGGTGTGGTCAATGACTAAAATGCTTACTATGTTAGTCTTCCCAGAAGTATTTGCATTTTAAGACAGTTGCATTTTTAACTTAAAGAAATCTCTAATACTAGAATTACTACAAAAATCTATTTTTCAAGGACAACTTTTCTGGTGTACTACAAATTAACCCTCCAGGAAAGTATCTAAGTTTCTCTTGTAAAGTGGAAGTTGATATTAACAGATTTTATCAAGATTTTTCAAGAAAAGTGAGCAGATGCTTAAATCCTTGAGTTCTTACAGACAGCCTTTTATCTTTATTTGTTCCATTGTTTTCCTGAATCCACTGTCAATAAGTATTTTGAGGCCAGTCTGAAATTTTGTTTTGTTTTATAAGTCATCTATTTTCTTTGCTGGAATGCTTATAAGTTTCTTTCTTTGAAATTCAATGATTTTATAAAAATCTATGTTGGTCTTAAGCATTTTCTAATAATTTTGTCAAGTACCCTTTTGATGTGCAATGTCTGCTTCCTTTATTTCAGAAAAAGTTTTATTATGTCTTGCAATATGGGGGCAATTTCTGCTCTGTGTTTCAAATATATCAATTATTCCATATTAGTTCTCCACCATCTGTCTTGTATATAAATCATCTTATTTTTGAATCTGGCTTCAAGTTCCAGTTCTGTACTTGACTGTGTGGCCTTAGACCAGTCTCATAACCTCTCTGAGCCTGTAAAATGTGGCTAATTACAGTATCTGCCTTATTGATTTGTTGTGAGATTTGAGTGATATAATTGTACAAAGCACTTAGTGCAGTGGCTTAAAGCTTATATTTGTATTAGCTATTACTATCCAAGATTTCAAACATAAAATCTATAAAATCGACTATTTATTACATTTATCAAGGCAGGATAGGGGACTCTGATTGTGGAAAATTTCTCAACACAAAATATTTTCTTTAACCTTCCAATAAACAAAAAGATCAACCAAAAAGAAAGCCTCATTTTCTAAGAAGTTTGCTTAGTCTTTATTTAAATAAACTTCATTTTAATATATTATCTTTCTTAACATAATTTCCTCATTTCCTTTGGCTTCCTCTTGCTTTGTGAACTCTTCAGGGGCGCTGAGATTAAACACTTAGAAGAAGATGTAAATGCCCTAACATATTGAGACACTGAGCATTGTTAGTCACATCTAGTCACATGAGGTTAAGGTGAGATGGCAGTCCTTGAAGCTTGAGAAAAGTGTTAGTGAACCCCAGAGCACAGATGCATAATTTAG
>NW_012148541.1:797384-802041 GCF_000956105.1 Propithecus coquereli | reverse complement strand
TTTTCTGTTATAGTGGAATCAGCAAGTGGTGATAAAGATTTGGAGTTCATCTAATTTTAATTAATAAATGTATAAGATGTCTTGGCCTCAGTTTCTCTAACATCAAAGCCAGAGACAATGGCTTGTTTGGGAGTATGATCCAGGGAGCAGGCATGAGGGACGGAGTTTGTGAAACAGGTAGGGAGAGAAAGTCAGTCCAAGGATACTTTATCAAGGTGGCCACTCCTATAGGTGACTGGTTGCTCACTCCTGCTGAACCTTGTGAGAAGACTTAGGACATACTTCTCAGAATGACCCACTCAGGGCAAGAAAGAGGGAAGCATTTAGCCGTTGAATTTCATTCCTCACCAGTCTAGGGCTTATGTTGAGAAACATTAACTTCCCTGCACTTTCAGCTTACATTTGTGGGAGCAGTGAGCAAGTTCCCATCGTGGCCTGTGCTGTGGTGTCAGACAAGCACAGGATAGGAAGCAAGAGGCATTTAGCACAGGCTTGAGGTGAGGTGCTCTTAGGTTTCACCTGCACCAAACTGGTCAAAGTCCATGGGGAATGGTTATCACAAATGTGACTGGAATAAGATGTAAGGCTAAGAGATTTGAAGTAGTGCATCAGAGATGTTCTAGGCAAATAGTGAAATGACTAAGCACTTATAAATATGCCTTGAATTATATGTTTCACATAGTATCATTGAGCCTCAAAAGAATACTTTGGCTGTAATTCAATTTCTGAATTCTGTAGCTGTTTCTAAATCACACACACTTCACTCTGGTGTTTTGACATTAACAGAGCCTCAAGATTAAATTAGAAGATGATAGTCAATTAAAATGTATTTTCAGGGAAGGAAAATTATGAAAACAAACTAGATGTAAGGCAAATCATAATTTAAAGGAGATAAAGACAAACTGCTCTCTTAACAAAAGCAATACAAGTTTTCAAGCATTGGGCCTATTTGTAGGTATATAATTGAAATTAGATTTTATCTGGAAATATTTATGTTTAGCATGATATTTAAACTGTCTCTCAAACTTGACACTTAAAAACCCCCACGTACTTGCAAAGTAAAGTTGGTCTCATTAACATTTAACATCAAATTCACAAGTGAGATGACTTGATTCTTTTGTTCCCTGTGTAGGGTTGCCCATAGAAACCTTATAATTGCCATGCCAAACACTGCTAGAAAGAATAAGAACAATCACATCATAATAGCTAATAGAGAAACAGTCTGAGTATTGCTACCAGAAGTCATCATCAGAAGGGATGTGCTCCTAATACATTTATTCATTAGGGTCCAACCTAATGGGTCATAATCAAGTAATTTTCCTCATTTAAGTCTAGTCTGCTGACAAAAATGTGATTTTTACATGTTGATCCTAAACCAGTTCCAGGATTACAAATCTTCATTTCACTTCTCAAGATGTCCTTTAAGGTGCGTTCAAGTAACAAGAGAGGAGTGTATAATTTGGCCGAGTCCCAAAATATCATGTTATACTTCAAGGAAAACACAAGTGTTCATGTGGACTATGACTACTTTTGCACCAAAACTTACTGGTGACTTTGTCAATTAGCTGAAGATCAACTTCCATCATAAGTTACACACTAACACATCCAGGCCCAAGGGATGTGAAAAAGTACATGAACCCTGTGAGTGCTACTGAGCCTGCAGGTTGCCTTGGCAGGATGAATAGGAGGTTGGATCCCCAAACAAACATGTATTTCTCCTTCCTGGCAGCTCTCAAATCAAACACATGACATAAAATGATTTCGTGTACACGCATTTGCAGCAGATTCTTTAAATGGAAGGTGGTTTCCTTGATGGCATGTGATTTCTACCAGCTTAATTGAGGAAATACAGCAGATAACCTCTCACCCTCTCGCTGTTCTACTTAAGAAATGAAAATGATGAGAGACCAAGTATTTGTTGCAAAAGAAATGAAGAAGGAAGCACAATTACGTAGTATATTTTGGCTATATAATAGCCAATTCAGAAAAGTGGTGTAGAGAGGACAGAATATACACCAAAAATATGTAGGTTCTTTGTCAATTGAGATAGGCTAGGTTATTCTGTGATATCAAACTCCAAAATCTTAGTGGCTTAAATAAAACAGCAAAGGCTTATTTCTTACCACTGTTACTTATCCAGTGTAGATTGACCATAGGGTGGAGAACAGGAGGTTGAGGAACTCTGCTCCACATTGTCCTCGCTCAGGCTGATGGAAGCTCCACTAACTTAAAATACTGTCCATTCAATACAAAATTCCAAGGTCCACAACAACATAAGACAGGGCTAGAGAGCTGAGCATGAACATTTCCATGCTTCGTCCTGAAAGTGACATGTCACTTTTGATCTAATTACATTAGGCAAAACTAGTCATATGACCTCTTCTAACTTCAAAGAGGTGGGAAAGTATAATTCTTTGTGTATCTGGAAAGAAAAGAGAACTTAATATGTTAGTGGGAGCTAGTACTGACTCTCACAATTTTCATCATCACTACCACTTTTGGCTGCACATCTTTGGGAAAATAACATTTCTGAGTCTCGGCTCCCTTACTGTAAAATGGGGACAATAATTTCTATCTTGGAGTAATTGTAAGTACAGAATGAAATAAATCTTTAGAGTATTGGACAGAATGTCCCACATATAATAAATATTTAGTTAATGATGGTCATTTTAACTCAGAGAGAAAATTGTCAGTTCTTATAATTTATTCTTTAATTACCCAGATTTATTATCTATACAGACAAGATTCACTATCTTTAAACCAATTCTTCCCATCACTGTATATTTGGCTTGGAAATGTGTTTAAAATGATTTCCATTTGGACCCTCCAAACCCAAGGAAAGAGAATTTATGATTGATCAAGATATTACTACTATTGGTATAATTATTGTTATGTGTTAAATATAGCAAAGATTATTACAGATCGACTCTGTTAAGATTAATAAATAACTTCTTTTTTTAACATAAGGCATATTTGTCATTTCTATGCATATATGTTTTGCTGCTTTGGGTATATATAAGTTTGAATAATGATGTCTTTAGTAGCTTTTATGAGATGGTTAATATTCTATATCTCATGTTTGCCTTATATTTGTCAGTATCTGGGTAAGGTATCTTGCCTACCTTTTCCTTTATTATTTCCTTAGAGCACTTAGGATAGTGATCTGTACATGATGGGGATTGAATATACGTTGATTGACTACTGGTAGTGTGGTTTATATATTTCTGATTAATAAAACTAATGCAATTATTAAGCATTGAAACTCAAGTAATTTTTATGGACACATTTCTAAAATGTAGCACATATATCTCTGCCTTTTAAACAGAGGATAATGAAAATACCCTTTGATGATCTCTTCCATTTCTTCAAGTTTAAACAAGTCAGATTTACCTACATTGTAGATCTTTATGACTCAAGACATCTCTCTAGCCTTGATTTTACTTTTGAACTCCAGGTATTTATCTCTAAGTATAAACAAGACATCTTTATTGGAAAATCTCTATCTTCTGTCACCGCCAATTCAACATGGACAAAGCTGAATTCATTATCTTCCCTCCAAAATCAAGTCCAGTTGTCCTTTCTCCAGTTTTCTCTATCTGTACTCCAACCTAGAAGACTTACATTGTTAACATCTTCCCTGTTCCCTCCATCCAATCAGTAACCTCATCCTAATGATACTACTTTCTGAATATGGCTTAAGTCTCTCCTTCTACTGCTTTAGTTAACCTGCTCTTGCTGAAGCAACCGTAATACCCTCCCGCCAACTAGATTCTTCATCGCTATCCTTTCCCTTTTCAAGTCACCTTTTACACTGCTGTTGGAGGAAGCATTCTGATTTTTTTCCAATAGTATTTTTAATGATACATTTAGAAAGTATTTTAGACATAAGCCTGTGTGCCTTCTCAGACTGCATCAACAGCTTCCTTTCCACATGTCTTTGCCCATTGGTGGATTGCACAGCCCCCTCACCCCCGTAGAGTTCACTGAGCTAGCCACAATCAAAGTTAAAGCTCCAGACCTGTGTACCCATCACATCCAATCCTAAATACAGTAAGCTATTCCTCCATTTTGAACATGAATGAAATGCCATGCCATGCTGCATGATCTGGCTTCCTGAGTGATCTTTAAGTGGCTGGATGATGCAACCTGGGTGTTAGCTCCCCCTGAGATGAACTTGGCCAATAAGAGAGTCAGGTTGATAAACTCTTCCTCCCTTCTCCCTTTTTCCTTCTGAGGACTGTTCCAAGAAGCAGGTTCTCTTTTCAAGCTTTCCAGAGAAGTCCAGCAACAGCAGTGCCAAACAAACACACCTGCTGAGAGCAACCTGCTGTGTCTCCTCACAGAGTCATGAAACAGAATCCAGCTCAGAAATTCATTGCCTCATACCTTCTCTCGCCTCTCTTCCTCTTTTATTCTTCACTTTCAAATCCCTGGGCTTGCCCTCCCAAATAAAATGTCATCATATTAATATGGCCTCAGGCTCTGCTTACATGAAATCAGGGCTAAGACATATGGCAAAAATAAATGCAAACAGTACAAAAGTAGACACTAAAAAGTAAATCTGCCTCTGAAAAACAAAACCTGTGCTCCAGATCCTCATTCTTCTTTCCCAGAGTCATCCACCATTACCATTTTGTGTGTGTCCCTCTAAAGACAA
>NW_012148541.1:785313-796654 GCF_000956105.1 Propithecus coquereli | reverse complement strand
AAAAAAAGCTTCTAATGCTTTCTTATTGCCCTCAAATTAAATTTAAATTCCCAGCATTGTAGACCCTCCACACTCTGGCCCCAACCATGACTATCCTCACTCCCGTCTAGTTCCCTGCCCTAATGTGCTCTTTATTTAGCCACATTCAGTGCCTTTCTGTTCTCCATACAAGTAATGCTTTCATATATCCTTATATTTATTCATGCTGTTCCATTGCACGAAATATTCTTTCAATGTGTATGTGTTGAATGATTGAATGAATCATCGACTCATCATGGTCAACTAATGACTACAGTTTGATGTTCTTTTAAATATTAGTTTCCTTCCTCTTTCTTCTATGCAGTTAACTATCAATTTTCACAGCTGTGGATGTATCTGTTTTGAACAGCATCTGCTGATACCTCTAAAATGACTGTACACTCTAAGGTAGGGTAGGAATAATGTTTTCAGAGGAAACCAAGTAGTCAAGCTAAGTAAAAATGATAACTTTAATTTTCTATTCAGTACTGCTCTTCTAAGAGTATAAAACCCAGGATCTAAAACAGCTGGTTTCTTCATTACTTACTGCTTTCAGGTGATTCATTTAATTCTGGCTTCTAGTTGTGCCCTGGGTGATTGTTTTGCTAGAAATCTGATAGGTGGACAAGTAAAGTGTTGCTGTTCCTTACAGTTTTCAAAATCATAATATATGGCACACATGCACAGCAGAGAGGAAAGAAGGGGGCATTCAACCAAAGTGCCTTTTCTCCAGCCTGCATGCTGAAATATCATTACACATTCAAAAACCTGAACATTCACTATCATCTTGGGAATTCTGTACACAAGACTAGAGTCACATGTGCAAAACTGATTACTAGAACTTTGAAGGAAAGATTATCTGATATTTATACAAACTTATTAAAATAAAATTAAGTTTTCAGTCAGAGTCGTTGAGTTATTTTAACTTTGTTCAGATGAAGAGGAAAACAAGGCTTTGAGCTTCTTGAAAAGAAGTATATATGCATGAAGTATTGATTTATCTTTCTTGATCCAGGTCTCCCAGAATACCAACATTATATAATGCATCTCTATTTGTTCATAATGCATTAAAGGGCATCCTGTATTTTTTCTTATACCCAAAGGCACTTTGAAATGAAGGATTCTTCAAGCAATATACCCTTCTTAGAAAATAGCTTCTTATGTGCTTTTTTCTACCACTGCTTCCATGTTGTAATCTGCTGAAGGTCTGCAAAGACTTCTCTGCATCTCTTTGTACATAAAATGGATTGTTTATATGCAATGGAGCTCTTGTGGAGACTATTAACAGATTTTCATGCCTATGACCCTCCTTAAAGTGGTTTAAAAAATAACAGTTATTGAGCCAAACTGAAATGTCAGTACCCTTTGAATGAAAGCTAAGAGTGGGAAGTTGAAATTTTAAGTTATCTGCATTAGCTATGAATGGAACAAGATATGGGAGATGCTCAGAGTTGAAGAAAATAACTTTTTTGTTGGGCAGTGAGAAAGCAGAGCAAATTCCCATGAGGAGTAGATAGTGGGTCAATTGTACTCATGTACTATCACAGTGACTAATTGCAATGTTTTTTAAAAATGCTAAACATATTTGGGCATGTTTGCCAGCAGGCTGGCTTATTATGCCCTTGTGGGTCTTATATAGATTTATTTAACATATTTAGTTTTAAATTACTATAAGTTCCTATAGAATGCCTCACGCACAAAGTGCCTCATTTCCAGGGGATATGTGTGAAATGGTTTTGACTCATCTGGGTAGACCTTGGCCTTTTTTATGGTGGATGAGTAAGAAAATGTTTGAAACACGGACTTCGGTGGAGGGGAACCAAGGGCAACACACCTAACCTAATCATCTGTATCACGGGAAGGGCGGCGGGAAGAGGGGGAAGGAGGGAGGAGGGGACGGGTATTTGTATACACAAGGAGTGCAATGCGCACTACCCGAAGGATGGACATATTTGAAACACGGACTTCGGTGGGGGGGGGAACCAGGGACAACACACGTAACCTAAACATATGTACACCCATAATTTGCTGAAATAAAAAAAAAAAATCAGCAAGTGAAAGATTAAGAGATGACATGTTTGAAGTAACAATTAAATATAACTATAGGGTTTTCCAAACAGGCTTCACAGTCTTGAGATAAATATGCATATATTTTTGATCATAAGAAAACTCAAAGTAAAACCCACTCACACTTCTCATAAAAATGGATGAGGTAACTATGTCTTAGAATATAGAAGTTTGGTAACTTTTAGTTACTCTTAGAGGGATAGAGAAGATAATTAATCCCTGGCACTAACATTTTTATAATTTTTCCTCATGCCAACATATAGAGGTTACAGCAAAGGAAATAGAGAAACTAAAGGAAAAATCTATTGGAAAGAAAAGAAATTATACTAAAAACATCAGGGTATTGACAAAGGCTGTTTCGTTAAGGATGGGTGTCATCAGGTACCACCTAGTTCTATGCATTTCACTATATATTCTACCACAAATGTCTTTAACAACTAGGAAGACTGATATGAAGATATTCTCTTCAGATTTTTTATGTCAAAACATTTTACCTATTTTCTTCTATAATTAAACTTAATAGTAATAATTATTATTGATGAAGTGCTTATGGTGCATCAGAAACTATGTGAAAGATTTTGTATACATCTCATTAAATCCTTATAACCACTCCATGACATGAGTACAGTGAATGATTCACAGTCTACAGATGCAGAATTGGAGGGTAAAAGAGGATAAGTAATCTGCCTGAGGTCACAAGGTTAGTTAGTGGCACAGCAAAAATTTGGATCTATATTTCTGTTTGACTTAGAATACTGCACTAACCACTAGGCAGTTTAGTCGGTTTGGGGCCGTTTCTGTATTGAATGCTGTATATAATATTGGGTTAGAGGAGAAGCAGATGAGACCAGGTGTGAATGTTGGGTTTTTTATGGCAAACATTGATTGATTTATTCCACAACACTTATTGATTTTCCATTTATCATGAGCAAGCATTAGGAATTATGTATCAAAGCATGGGAAATGCAAAGATGAATAAGATACAGTGTGAGTCTCAGTTCTTTGTAGTTTAGTTGGGGGAAGCACACAAGTAAACAGATTATCATGATTCAGAGTGGTACGAACCATGGGGTATAAACATAGGATGTGGCGGGGGCAGATAGGAGGGGCATCAAACTGAGTTTGGTGGGTTCAGAGAAGGTATATCAGAAGTCCAAGTGAGACTTTAGATGTAAAAAGGTAGATAAACAAAAGGAGGTAGGAATAGAAAACTGGCTTTACAGGCAGAGGAAGCATGTATAAAGACCTGCATTTGGGGAACTACAAATATTTCTGTAAAACTACTACAACAAAACTGTTCAGCTGAAGCTGGTGATATATAATATTATATTGCTGAAACACATCCATTCAGTGACAGAGAGTGGATTTCTAGCCTCAATGATCCACTGAAGAGTGTCCTGAAGAGAGCTGAATCATATTTTTGGAGTTTGTTTCATTCTTACATCTCTTCAGTGACCGGTAAATTATGTAACATCTACACACCTGTCAACTTTCAACTGTCCCTTGGATTCAAGAAAAGTAAAGACTGAAGATTGATTAATATCTGTAATAAAACCTTGATGCCTTAGCTGCTTGGCAGGATAGGTAGAAACTATTTGAAACTCTTTACCTCAATAATTTCAAAGAAACTAACCATAGCTGTCTCTGAATTAGTAGAAAGAAAACAAAATGCATTAAGACCATGCAGGCACTACCATTAGAAAGCCAGGCTCAGAACAAATTGCCATAGAGCATATGTGCATATCTGATCCAATTTGAGCAATGAAAAAACTATGTCCATATGGCATATGTTTGAATTGGCAGTCAGTTTGTGGCATGCTGGGTAGATGATTGAAAAGGAGTGGAGAAAAAGCATCTAGGTTAAATGACAGGATATCCCTTCTACTGTGCTTTTCTATGCTAGTATAGGAGAACTCTAGGAAAGATCACTGTCAGTGTTATGGTTTTCTACTATATAACCATGCAAAAGAATTCTTGAGCATGGGATCTTGCAGGATTTTTCTGCCCAAATCAACATGTATTTATTGATCACTACTATATGCCATATACTATGTTATATACAACAAACATAAAAATAGATCACAATGTAGTGAAGGGGAAGAAACTTATACATAACTAAACTTAAAATACTAAGGCAATATCTAATAACATATGGGGAAACTTCCAAATGCTTCATGGAGGAGTTGGCATTTGAGCTGATCCTTAACAGAAACATGAAATATCAATAGGTAGACTTGGCAGGAAACACATTCCTGGCTATGGAAATAATAATGGCAACAATAAAATGTAATGTTTGTTAAGAGCTCATTATTTGCCTGTAATTTTTATAGATACTTCAGATGTTTAGCTCATTTAATCTTCATAGCAACCCTGTGTGAAAAGTACTATCATTATTTGACTTTTAGATGAGGAAAATTATTTACTGAAAAGTCACAAAGGTGCAATAACCTGTCCAAGGCCATACCACTGGTAAGTATTAGAGCTGAGATTCAAACTAAGGTAATCTGACCACAAAGCCCTTATCCTTAACTGTTCCCTCTTAGCATATGAGGAAAGGAGCAGAAGTGGGAAAGTATAACAATGTATTTGGACCATGTCATGTATTCTGGAGCTGATGGGGTACATTGTGTGGTAGAATTATATATAAATAATGAAAGGAGAAGCTAGGAGAATAGTTTGGAACAAGATCATCAAAAACTTTAAAATTCATGCTAAGGAATTTTCGGTGCATTACAGAAGTAACAATTAGAGTAACATTAGAGAGTAATAATGGCTTTTGAGGAAGTAAGTAACAATGCAACCCACTTCAGGAATATCAAGTTAACAACACCATGAAGAATGCATAGAGATAATGGCATCCAGGTGACAGAGACAAGAAATGAAAGTAATGAAAACACTTGATGTCCCTTCTATGAGAATTGCTGCCTTAGACAAGTGCAGAGATGGGGAATGAATGATACGCTTGATTTTCAGTGTTAGAATGGGCTGCATTAATAGGAACAAAACATGGCCCACAACCCAATTTAACTCCCTAAACCATAGTGTTATTTGTATTGTAGCTGTTTCTGCATTTTCCCAGCAAAGAGATATCAGATAAATTTTCTCATGTCATAACCAAAAGAACTAATATCAATTATAATGTGCTTAGGAAAGTGTCTTGTGTATGTTAGAAAGTTAACACTATTTGAGGACTTAACAAAGAAGCCCTTATCGTGATGACTTTTGCTTCAAAGCTATTATATATGCATAATTTTATATGCTTATATTTCTTATACTACATTCAAGGACACTGGTTAATGTATTATCAAATTATATCAGCAGTAAATTAAATGTTATCCTAATGTCCTAAAACTATGAATTTATCTTCTAAAGTCTAACTTCCTATAAGGGAATAACTTAGGTATGAAAAAAAAAATCTGGCTCAATTAGTTGCTTATTGCTTAAGAGTATTAAATAACACCTTAGAAGTCCAAATTACTACCATGTAAACTGTTGTGTACTTGGAGTGGGGAACTTGTTTTCTTCTCAGAGTCCAGGAAACAGTATAGTGTAGTAATTAAAAGTGCAGTCTGTGGGCCACATTACTAGGATTCCAATTTCAGTTCCGTCATTAATTTGGTTGACCTTGGTCAAGCTATTTGACAATACTGTACCACAGTGCCATCATTTGTGAAATAAGAATGGTAACATCACCTATTTCAGTTAGTGAAAACTAGATGAGTTAATATATGCAAATCTAAGGCTCTTAATACATTGTCTGGAATATACGGAAGTCAATAAATGGTAGCTATTATTCAAAGATTGTATAAAGTAGAACTTGTACATCAAAGACTATGATTATCATATTATTTTCCCATTAAGTCAGGGGGTTGTCTTTGTGTTAATAAGAAGATCCAACATATAAACTTTACATACAGTTGGCTGCCTCACTTTTTAAAAGTTTCCAATTTGCCTTGTGCCAGAACTAGGAGCAGTGTTAAATACCCTTATGTGCTGTTAAGAGTAAATAAAATCTTGGCTTCATCATTAGTGATGGGAAAATGACAGACCATAAATTTCCATTCGGAATTCACTAGCATGTCTCTAGTTATTCTGAACGTCCGTGGTATATGTTTCTGTTATAAATGCTTTTGCTGATTAGCTTGTCTATGGGAATTGAGTTGACAAACTAGATGTACAGAACCCAAGGAAAAAATTGATAGAAGATAGAAAACTGAAAGTCTTGATTTCTTTCTTTATTGCAAACTGATAGACATCCCATAATTATTTCTAGTCTACAGCTTTATTGCCATAAGCTTCTCCACAGACATCTTTGACAGGGATCAGAATTATTTCTTCCTTCCACTGTGGGAGGTGATGTATGTTTTGACACCTGCAAAGAGTGATGAAGTTGAACAACATGCTTCAATGTCATAGGTTTACTCCCCCAGGATCAGAGTTCCAGTTACCTAACACCTTCCTGTAAAGCTCATTGCAAAGAGCGTAAGCAATGGAGGGTGGAGGATGGGGCATGGTATACAAGGGGAAATGATCTTTGATCCCAACAAGGGAGTAGCCATTGTTGTACACAGTGGGAATGGGTATATATTGACAGACCTGGTTTAGTAGATCTGCAATGATTAGGTCAAAGTATGACCCCCCCCGCCCCCCGAAGCCCTTGATATCCTCATTGGATGTTTAGCGGAGATGCTTCCCTTTAGTGTTATGACTCTATCTCAGCAAACATCAAAATGTGAGCAGAAAAAAAGAAAGAGGGAGAGAAAATAAGCTATTGATTTTCTCATGTTGTCTTAACCTAAATCCTAACTGAAGGTCAGTATATGTATGCATCTCAAAGACTAATTTTTGGATAGGCAGCATGGTTTCCTGGCACACATGCCAGAAAAAGGCTAATTGATATTCTACGGATGCAATAGAAAAGAAAAATATTTCAGCTGAGAGAAATATTCTCTCAGGAAAATCAGACCCATAAAAGATAAACTATAAAATAATTTGACTGCTTATCAAGAGCCCAGATAAAAGAGAGGATATCTCGATTGGGTCAATGGGTTGGATACAGGGCAAAGAGGAGGACTTTGAGTGTTTTGTTTGTCATTAATCCATAGCAGAACCTAAACAATTGTATTTATATGTCAGAATGCTAACATATACTTCTCTCTTCCATTCTTCTCATTCTGTGTCAGTCAATGTGCATCTTCATCTTTTCCATGCCATATAGTGGTAAAACTTACACGAAAAAAAATCTGACTTATTACAAAGCACACAGAATAACTAGAAGGAAAAGAAAAACAATCCAGTTTCCTGATTCACTGAAATGGTACTGTCTCCCTAATTCTTCCCTACCTCTCACCCATAGCTCCATCTGCTTTTATAGTATATATTCAGGTACAAAAATAATGTCCATGGAGCCCCCGCCTTACAATGTCTTATGAAAGAGACTTGGAGAACTGCTTTGTGATAAAAAGAATGCAAAAAGCCCAGCTCATGTCTGGCTTGTATGTCTCATATACAAACACAGTGTCTGATCAAAGCATAAGAAGAATTGGCAAGGAAATGGGGAATGATTATAAATGTGCCCAAGATTTCTTTTGAGATGATGGAAATCTTCTAAAATTAGATTTTGTTGATGGATGCATAAGACTGTAAATATCCTAAAACTCATCAAATTGTTCACTCAAAATGGTTGAATTTTATGATTTATATATCTCAATACACTATTTAAGAAAAGAACTGGCAAAAACTACCCTTAGGACAAATCCATATAATGCTAAAAACCTGGATGAAAATAGAAAAGTATTAATAGAAATATCTGAATGCTATAGCTACAACAGTAGTACTCAAATATTTTTGGTTTGTGAACCACTCTGGTAGAAGAAAGGGCCTCGTATGATCCACTCTCCCCAATTCTTCTAATTTACTATGGTAAAGAAAACTACACCAACATCCCTCCCTCCCTGAAGACTGGGGAAGCTGCAGCAGTAGGGTAATAGCTGCTTGATTCTTTCACAGGAGACTTTTACCCAGTAAAGTGTCTCTAAAGTTAGTTCTCTCTTCTCTCTTTCTTCTGCTCCAGAACTTCTCCTATATTCTAACATGGCTTGTCTGTGCTTTTGGACTGGCCTCCTGTCTGGCTGAAGATCATTGAATATTCTAGTCTACTGATCTACTGTGTGCAAAATGTTTTATATTTTCCAAAGAGCCACTGTTAAAGTATATATATATATATATATATATATATATATATATATTTATTTATTTATTTATTTATTTCTGCATATTATGGGGGTACAGATGTTTAGGTTATGTATGTTGCCCTTGCCCCCCCCACTCCCCCCCAAGTCCGAGTTTCAAGTGTGCCCATCCCTTGGATGGTGCGCATTGCACTCTTTCTGTATGCAAATACCTGTCCCCTCCTCCCCCCTCCCCCTGCCCGACATTCAATAGATGTTATTCTTATATGTACACTTATGTGTTGATCAGTTAATACCACTCAAGATCAAAAATCTACCTCTCTTCCTTTGTGTCCCTGAACCTGGTAATTTTTCTGGCCAAAAATGTATAAATAACAAATACAAAATTCATTTCTCCTTAGAGAAAAGAATAGTTTCTAACCTTTGAGCAAGACTGTTAACACAAAAGGAAAGAAAAGGAAACCATTGACAGATTGATGTGGATGTGAGAGAAAAAAGTTAGCCTTGCAAGTGGGCCCTAACGACTGTATTGTGACCTTCATTGAATTAGGTTGATTGAGTTCTAAAGTTTCTGAGGGATTATCTCACAACCTTGCATTTTCTTCTAGCATTCATGTATTGTCCAGCTGTAGTGACAAGATGATTCTAGTTGCTCCATATATTGAGGAAATTTGAAAGTGGCTCTGTAAGTTTCATTCAGTACACTTCATGGTCTTTCGTACTATCCAATGTAATTTAAGGCTGGAAGGATTTACCCTTGCATTATTATACACAGGAATACTTTTTAACTTTGATTTCAGAATCCCTAATGTGGCCTTCTTCCTCATACATTTGTAGCCTCATATCTAAAGTTCTTAGGAAAACCTGAATATTCTTCCACTGTACTCTGTCTCCTCAAGATTTAGCAAAAGTTTTCTCCTCTAAGAAATATTTTCTAATTACTTCACTTGCCTTTCATATAGGAATACAAATTCTAATGTTAGCAATCATACCCCAGAGATTTGATTAGTGGCCAATTCCAAACTGAAGGGATTTCTGCTTGGCTGCAAATCATGTTGTATTTTCATAATTCCACAAAGTTTAACACATGATGATGATGACGATGCACATAGTTACAAATTAATAAAAGCATGCTAAATTGAAATGCAAATAAATTGATGAATGTTAATTGCCTTAATTGTAAATTTGGAGGTATCTGAAATGAAATTTACTGGATTTTGTTGATTGCATTCAAACAGAACTACAATCAGTCCTTTGTATCTTTGGGTTCTGCAACCATAGATTCAACTAACTTCGCACTGAAAATATTTGAGACAAAAATACATCTGTACTAAACGTATATAAACTTTTTCTTGTCATTATTCCCTAAACACTACAGTATAATAACTATTTACATAGCATTTACATTGTATTAGGTATTATAAGTAACCTAGAGATGATGTAAAGTATATGGGAGGTTTTGCATAGTTTATATGCACACACTACACTATTTTATACTAGGGACATGAAAATACTTGGATTTTGCTATCCACTGGAGGTCCTGGAATGAATCCCCCGTGCACACCAACAAGACTTCGCTTCTCAGATGACACAGATGAAACCTCTTTTGGATTGAGAAGCATTAAAAATATAAAATCATTACATTTTATTATTGTAAGATAAGAAACATAGGATACTTAAAAAGAATTGTAGATAAAATTCAAATTTTGAAATTGAATACCTAACATTATAAATATATTTAAAGCTTTGTTTTAATAAGTCTTGTCTAGTAATATTTTCTGAACTTGTTGTTGTAATAGAATTAATTATGTTTAATTCTAAAGTCTCCTTGACTGAAAAGAAGTTGCCATGCTTGAATAGTTTATAAATCTATAAATCTCCAATCCACCCCCTCATTATGGACCCATGTAATGAAGTATATACATTTTTTATTCTTTCTTAAATATATAGGGAACTTTTCCCTCGGAACACCATAAACATGGCAATGACTTAAAATGGTATTATTTGAAGAGAGCTGCCATGGTACACACAACAATCCAAAATCAACCTTTCAAGGACCCTGATGAAATCTTTGGGCAATCAAAGTCAATATGATTTTGGAAATAGGTGACTAACTGACAAATAAAAAATTACAGAGAAATAAACTTCAGCCACAATTATGCTTTTATTTATTCACGTATTTATGCATTTACTTATTTTTAAAATACATTACATAGCTACCATACATATTTTTTTCTTGAAATATAATCAGATTTGCAGAACTTGACAGAATTGAAGGGAGACATTAAAAATTCAACAAGTGTTAGAGACTTTTATTTTTTATTTCAGCATATTATGGGGTACAGATGTTTAGGTTACGTGTGTTGCCCTTGGTTCCCCTCCCCCCAAGTCCGTGTTTCAAATATGTCCATCCTTCGGGTAGTGCTAAGCCATTTTCAAAATGGATAGAACTACTACACAAGAGATCAAAATGAAATAGAAGGTTTGAATAATATAAACCAACTGGAACTAACATAAATCTGAACACTTCTTATAACAACAGAATGTACATTCTCAAGTACACATGGAATATTCTCCAGGTATTATGGCATAAAACAATTTTTGATAAATTTAAAATGACTTAA
Organism: Propithecus coquereli; assembly: GCF_000956105.1. Lineage (NCBI taxonomy): Eukaryota > Metazoa > Chordata > Mammalia > Primates > Indriidae > Propithecus > Propithecus coquereli. The sequence continues at coordinate 785,754 of NW_012148541.1, read as the reverse complement.
ATCGTAAAATGTGTGTTCCTTAAACACTATGCAATTAAATTTGATATCAGTTACAGAAAGAAATTGAATATGTTCAGAAATATGTGTAAATTAAGCAACATGCTCCCAAATATCCAATGGCTAAAAGAAGAAATCACAAGGGATATCAGAAAATAAATTGAGATACATGAAAATCTAACCAAAACATATAGGATCAAACTAAAGCAGTGCTTATGCAGAAATTTAGAGCTATAAATGCCTACATTAAAAAATAAGTATCTCAAATCAATAAGATAATCTTCCACCTTAGGAAACTAGAAATAAAAAAAACAGCATCATAATAGCCACGGACTTCAACACTACACTGACAGAGCTAGACAGATCATCAAGGAAGAGAATTAATAAAGACACACTGGGCCGGGCATGGTGGCTCACGCCTGTAATCCTAGCACTCTGGGAGGC
>NW_012148541.1:772519-773423 GCF_000956105.1 Propithecus coquereli | reverse complement strand
GAAAAATAGATAAATTGGACATGATTAAAACAAAAATAATTGCATGCCAAAGGACACAAGAAAGTGGAAAGACAACACACAGAATGGGAAAAATATTTGCAAATCATATATTTGATAATAAGAGTCTAGTATCCAGAATATCCTGAACTCATAATGTACAACAAGAAGAACAACAACAAAAAAAAACTCCAATTTTTTGAAATGATCAAAGGACTTGAGTAGACATTTCTCCAAAGAAGATATACAACTGACCAATAAGCACAAAAATATATGTTCAACATCATTAGTCATCAGGGAAATGTAAATCAAAACCACAATGGAATACCACTTCACAACCACTAGGTGGCTATAATGAAAAACACAAATAATAACAAGTGTTAGGACATGGAAAAAGTGGAGCCCTCATACATTACTGGTGGGAATGTATTAATAAAATTGTTCAGCCACTATGGAAAATAATTTGGCAATTCCTCAAAGTTAAACATAGAATTACCACATTATCACATGACCCAAGAATTCCCAAGAGTATTGAAAACATATCTACAAACAAAAAGTTGTACATGAATGTACATACCAGCATACTAGTCAAAAAGTGTGAACGACCCAAATGTACATCAACTGATGATTGGATAAGCAAAATGTGGTACATGTTCATATAAGAGAATACTATTTGGCAGAAAAAAAGGAAAGATGTCCTGATACGTGCAACATGAATGAACTTTGAAAATATGCTAAGTGAAAGATGCCAGTCATAAAAGGCCACATATTGTATGATTGTATTTATATAAAATGTCTAGGATATGTAAATCCTCAGAGACAGAAAATAAATAGTAGTCTCAGGGGCTGCTGGAAGGAGAAAATGGAGAATGACAACTAATGAGTATGGGATTTATTTTGGGGGTAT
>NW_012148541.1:770509-772469 GCF_000956105.1 Propithecus coquereli | reverse complement strand
AGAGAGAACTACAAAACACTGATGAAAGAAATCACGAATGACACACACAAATAGAAAAACATCACATGCTCATGAATTGGTAGAATCAACATTGTGAAAATGTCCACACTACCCAAATTGATATAGAGATTCAATGCAATCCCTATCAAAATACCAATATCATACTTCATAGATCTAAAATATAATTTTATGCTTTGTTTGGAATCAGAAAAAAGCTTAAATAGCCAAAGCAATCTTAAGCAAAAAGAACAAATCTGGAGACATCACATTCCCAGACTTCAAACTATACTACAAGGCTATAGTAACAAAAAAAGCTTTGTACCAGTACAAAAATGGAGCCATAGACCAATGGAACAAAAATAGAGAACCCAGATATAAAACCACCCACATACAGCCAACTGACCTTTGGCAAAGCAAACAACAACATACGCTGTAGAAAAGAATTCCTATTCAATAAATGGTGCTGAGAAAATTGGATAGCCACATGCAAAAGACTGAAACAGGACCCTTATATCTCACCATATGCAAAAATTAATTCAAGATGGATAAAAGACTTAAATGTAAGACATGAACTCATAAAAATTCTAGAAGAAAATATAGGAAAAACTCTCTAGACATTGGCTTATACAGCAAATCTATGAATAAGACCCCAATGGAAATCATAACACCAAGAAATATAAATAAATGGGATTTTATTAAACTAAAAAGATTCTTCACATCTAAGGAAATAATCAACAGAGCAAATAGACAACCTATGGAATGGGAGAAAATACTGGCAAGCTAAACATCTGATAAAGGGCTAATAACCAGTATCTATGAAGAACTCAAGCAAATCAGCAAGAAAAAACAGAATCCCTTTAAAAAGCAGCAAAAGACATGAACATAAGCTTTTTGAAAGATGATAGACAAATGGCCAATAAACATGTGAAAAAATGCTCAATGTCACTAATCATCAGGGCAATGCAAATTAAAATCACAATGAGATATCACCTTATGCCAGGTAGAATGGCTTTTATTAAAAAGTCCAAAAACAATAGGTTCTGGTGTGGTTTCAGAAAGAAAGCAATGCTTATACACTGTTGAAGGGACTGCAAATTAGTAAAGCTTCTATGGAAAACAGTATGTAAATTACTCAAATAACTAAAAGTAGACCTGCCATTCAATCTAGCCATCCCACTACTGGGTACCTACCTAAAGGAAAAGGAGTCTTTTTATCAAAAAGACACCTGCACTCAAATGTTTTTTGCAGCACAATTCACAATTGCAAAGATGTAGAATCAACCCAACACCCATCAGTTCATTAGTGGATTAATAAAATGTGGTATATGTATACCATGGAGTACTACTCAGCCATAAAAAATGTTGAATTCATGCCTTTTGCAAAAATTTGGATGGAACTGGAAACGATTCTTCTAAGTGAGGTATCTCAGGAATGGAAAAATAAACACCACTGGTCCTCACTATTACATTGGAATTAAACAATGAGCATACATGGGAACAGAGGGAAGTAAAACTTAGTGGAAATCTAGCAGAGGGGAAGGGGGAGAATGGAAGGGCAAAAACCTACCTAATGTGAACAATGGACACCATTTGGGTGATATGCACACCTATAGCCATGGCTCAAGCATTAAAAAAGTGATCCATGTAACCAAAACATTTGTATTCCATTAATATTTTGATATTCAAAGAATGCAAAACAATGCTTCAGAGTGAATAGACAACCCAGTGAATGGGTGGAGATATTTGCAAAGTATACATACAATAAAGGGCTAATATCCAGGATCTACAAAGAACTCAAGTGAATGAGCAAGAGAAAAACAAACAGCCCCATTAAAACGTGGGCAAAAGACATGAGGAGGTATTTTTCAAAAGAAGATAGACAAATGGCCAAAAAGCATATGAACAAATGCTTGACCTCACTAATCATCAGGGAAATAAAATTCAAACCACAATGAGATAC
>NW_012148541.1:765660-767229 GCF_000956105.1 Propithecus coquereli | reverse complement strand
TGGGCTAGAGTGCCTTGGCATCAGCCTAGCTCACAGCAACCTCAAGCTCCTGGGCTCAAGCAATCCTCCTGCCTCAGCCTCCTAAGTAGCTGGGACTACAGGCACGTGCCACCACACCCAGCTAATTTTTTCTATTTTTAGTAGAGACGGGGTCTCACTCTTGCTCAGGCTGGTCTCAAACTCCTGAGCTCAAGCAGTCCTCCTGCCTTGGCCTGCCAGAGTGCTAGGATTACAGGCATGAGCCACTGCGCCCGGCCCACGCTCTTTCTTGATAAGGCATATAATGGACCCCTGCTGGGTGAGAATATTGAAAGATTTGATGGATCAATGGTCTGAATTGGTATACTAAATCCCAAATGATTATAAGGACAAAAATAACAGCTATGTCAAATTTAAAATTAATAAGACTGACAAAAATATTTCCATTTCATTAAACAAGTACAAGCATCTCATTCAGAAAACGCTGAGAAGTTTTATCTCCACATCGTCAATACAAATGTTGAAGGAAAAGAAAAAAAAACAGATTTAGTGCTCATTTAGATTGCATCGTGTGCCTGCCTGCCTTCTGTAATTCTTTCCTGTCTTCCTTTGCTCCATCTTTCTATCCATTCTTCCTTCCTTTTCTTCTTTCATAAACATTTATCAAGCAAGTGCCTACTCTGAAGCAAGGAAATATTTTCATTCTATTTCCTCTAAATTAGACTGTATATATTCCCTAAGAAGAATGGTAGAGTAGACTAGGAAAGAGCACCAGATTGTGGAAAGACCCACTGCCTAATTTCTATTTGATATACACATCTGTACCAGTGTTTATTTTCATGAATCTATCAAAAGCTAAAACCTTATTTAAGACTCAGGTTTTCATAGACACAAGGTAACTTTTAGACAACTAAAATAGTAACATATGATTTGGATTTGTTTTCTTCGATCAGTGCTACTTTGTGTTATTAATATTTTAATAGTAAGCACATCATGTCCAAGTAAGTTTCTTTGGTATTTTTTTAATTAGCCATTACATATTTTGTTTGGTCAATTTAAGTTGCTTTAACTTCACATTTCACTTATTAAATCTAGATGTAAAATCTGAGTGAAGGGCACAGGTGTTATTTATCTGTTATGCATCAGGAAATAGCTAATGATCATATTCTAATGTTCCCATTTCTATTTCCTGAGATGCTACCACATCTTTTCTGCTTTATTGAGGGAAAAAAAGTCCAAGCCAAGAGTCATCGTTTCTTCTAGGACTAAAACCACAGAGACAGTCATACCAGTCAGAGAATCTAAAAAGTAATATTTTCTTGATCCCAACTCTGTTGCAAATGTCCGTGGGAACCAAACAGATCACTAACAACTGAGAGGGTTACATATCTATGAAATTTACATTTAAGAGCATTATCCTTCTATCAGTATGCTATCATCCCCTCTTATCAATAATACTAACTTTATAACCTTCCATTTCAACTTTCTTAAATTACCATTGGGTGTTTTTTACTGTAGTCAAAGTGAGCATGGTAGATCTGGAGATGGACCTTATTTAGTGAATCACATTTAGGCACCAAAGAAGGATTT
>NW_012148541.1:765204-765610 GCF_000956105.1 Propithecus coquereli | reverse complement strand
ATTGTGAAAAAAAGTAGATTTATATTAAAATATCCTGTGAGAATCCCTGAATAATATGAGGACAAAGATACCCAGATAAGACAAGTAAAAGTAAGAGAGGTTTATGAAAATGTGAAGGAGATGGGAACCAAAGATATCTCTCAAAAGGTAGCTTGGAACCAGCTTTAGCCTTCACAATAGGAAACACCAGCTTCAAAGTGAAAATAATTTAAATCGTGTGTGTGTGTGTTTGTGTGTGTGCATGTGTGTCTGCACACATACATGTGTGTACGGATGCATGATTGTTTTTTAAAAAGTCCTACACTGAAAATCATGCAGCATACATGTACTGATAATTGGCTGAAAGATTTTAGAACAAAGCAATTTTGTAACCAGGCTAGAAACAAAGGAGTCTTGTAAATGGACA
>NW_012148541.1:761074-762144 GCF_000956105.1 Propithecus coquereli | reverse complement strand
TTACACATCCTTACACAATCATACAGCCAGTAAATTATGGAGCTGGGTTTTCAGTCTTATTTGACTCTATCATTGATACTTTCAGCCTCTCTTATTATACTACTATGCTTCCTGAGCTTCATTTTTCTCATCAGTATAATGAGGAAGGTCCTTGAAAATCATGTGGTAAAATCAGAAATAATTAAAAAATTTAGCATATATTAATGGTTATCTGAATCATGGCAGTAATTCTTATTATCTCTTCACCCTAACCCTACACTTCTAGACACATGTCATATTGCGAGACAATGAGAATTTTTACTCCTCAATCAAGAAGATGCATTGCTTGGATGTTTCCACAGGAGCCACCTTTATTGATGGAGAATTTACCTAAAATTTAATGTCCTAAGGGATAAGAACAATAACTAACAAGATGCTAAAGTTATAAAACATTATTTTTGCCTATCGCACTTTCCCACACTGACAAAGACTATGTGAGTGTGTGCATGCATATATACACATTCATATTCTAGTACTGGACATAGTTAAGAGAAAAGACATTGCTGGTAGTAGAGTTAAATCAAATTATGTTCCTGAAGGGCAATGTGACTTTATATATCAAAAGCCTTAAATTGTCTATACCCTTAACCCAGTAATTTTTCTTCTAAAATGTATCCTCAGGAACAAATCATTTGTGGATGAAAATTTTTGTACATGGAACTTCACTGAAGCATTATTTATAATGCTGATAAATTGCAAACAACCTAAATCTCCAACAATAAGAAGGGTGGATAAATAAAGCATGGTGATGAAATATTATGCAGCTGTCAAAAACATGTTCACTTGTGCCATGGAAAGTCTTTATGGTATATTCTTAAATGAAAACACCGAGATACAAGCCTGCATATCGTGATCTCATTTTTGTTAAACTGTAGTATGCACACACACACACATACACACACACAATGTATACATAGAAAAAATATGGAAGGAAATAAACCAATAAACTAAGGTGTTAACAACAGTGATCACATAATAAATGATGAAATTATGTTTTTAAAAAATATTCTTGCTTACCATTTTTTCCATTA
>NW_012148541.1:759418-761024 GCF_000956105.1 Propithecus coquereli | reverse complement strand
CACAGTTTCATCTATTAAAGGCTTGAGATATACCACATTTTATCAATCCACTCATGTATTTATGGGCACTATTCATCAGAAATCAAGCAGGTGGGAAGGGGGAGGAGGGGAACTGTAAATTCACACCTAACAGGTACAATGCACACTATCTGGGTGTTGGGCACACTTACAACTTCTACTAAAATGGTACAAAAGCAATTTATATAACCAAAATGTTTGTACCCCCCTTATATTCTGAAATTAAAAAAAACATGTAAGGAAAAAAATAAAGGCTTGAGGTAGATGCTGGAACAATTTAAAGAAAATAAGATGAAAATGTGACTTAACACCTGTATGTACAGATTCATGGCTCCACTGCATGTCAATAGCTCCCATTTTGCACTGAAACTTTTAATAGTGTAAAAGGTTTGGATCTCTCTTGATCTCCAATGGCTAAAAAGAAATGCTCTGCTGCATTCTGTGTAACAAGAACGTCTCTTCCCATTCTTTGATCCTGTTAACTGTGCTGTATAACTTAAGCTCTGGTGAAGGAGAATTACAATCATTGGGTAGGTAGAATTAATTGAATATAACAGCATTTGTAGAAGTAAATCAGATTCAGCCAAATAAACTAAAGAACAAATATCTCATTACGGAGAGTGGTTTTCAGACTGGAGAAGTCAGAAAAAAAATGAGGAGAGGAAATTGAAACCCAATGATCAAGGAGGTTATTGAGAAAGAGCAATGAGTTTATCTTAACTAGGTTATAAATTCCTAAGCTCAGATGATTTGTGTCCTGTTCCAGAAAGAAGGGGGTGAAATTACCAAGGTTAAATTAATAGAACTACATATAAAGTCTAGTATCTAGGTAAAGAAAACTACTTCATATGATAGGATAGTGCTATGGACTGAATTGTGTCCTCCCAAAATTCATATGTTGAAGTCCTAACCCCCATTGTGATGGTATTTGGAAATGGAGCCTTTGGGAGGTAATTAGGTTTAGAGGGATCATAAGCGTGGAGCCCTCCTTTTAAAATTAGTGACCTTATAGGAAGAGACACCAGAGAGCTTGCTGTCTCCCTCTCTCCCTGCCATATGAGGACAAAGTGAGAAGGCCGTCATCTGTATGTCAGGAAGAGAGTGCTCACCAGAAAACAACAATGCTGGCACCTTGATCTTGGACTTTCAGCTTTCAGACTGTGAGAAAACAAATTTCTGTTGTTTTAGCCACCAAGTCTATGTTATTCTGTTATGGCAGCCTGAGATAAGAAAGATAGGGGGACATGATTAATAGTTCTTTTTTTTAAAAAAATGATCTAGCCATTTTGGTTTACTAAAAGACTGATGGACTTATAGTAAAATGTGATGTGGCTGTCTAGAAGTAAATGCTTTAGGCTTCAGTAACCAAAGCATAGATTCCACTACAAGGACAACAGGAGATAATATTCCTTTACTCTGGTGAGCCCACTTCCTCAATGTTACAGTAAATTCAGGCCACGACATTTTAAGGGGGAATATGACAAAGCAATGTCAAAAAAAAAGGATGGCCAATATTACAAAAGGAGGTTAAAAATAAAGCATGATATAATGGAGACTGGGAATCAGGTCCGCCATGTTTTACAATGCC
>NW_012148541.1:753621-755868 GCF_000956105.1 Propithecus coquereli | reverse complement strand
AATCTATGGCTAATTTATCATTTAGTTTAGTAGTAGGCAATTTAAAACAGTAAAGTTTAATGTCAATGCCCAGTGTGTAGAATCCTATATGAATTGGCTCATACATGTTGAGTTGACTGCCTCACTGATTAGCATCCACCTTATGAGCATAGACACTTTTATGTTTATGTAGGTTATTGTATTTAAGTTAAACGGGATGAGAGTTTTTGTTTCCTATTTAACAAATCTCTGCAAGACCCAGTAGCTTTCCTGACATGTGCCAATTTTATATTTTCCTTCTGTGATTAGGAGCTATCTGAAATGCACATGTGTTTTTGACAGTAAAACTTTTGGTATTTATAGAAATGAAACAAGATAATTATGTAGCCTAAATGTTAGCAGATTCCTTTTCCCCAATGCCTAATAAGGGCCTTTCATTCAATCTCTGTTCCCAGTACTCAAACAGCTCAAAACAACAATACAAGACTTTGAATTGAAGGTCTAAATCCCAAGCCTTTATAGATCCCCAAGTTGAGCAGGAATTCTGACAACTTAAGTTTCACATTTGTTTCATTGTTGATATAAAACTAATGAACACTTCAGAATTAATTGGACCTCAAAATCCTGATCTATATGACTTTAAATATTGAACAGTACTGGTAAATGTGTTCTGGGTAGACAGTTCAGTTTGATAATATGGAACAACTAAAAATTTTCCCTCCACTCTCTGCTTTATTGAACCAACTTGAAGAATTGGAAAACATTAACAGCTAATGGGCAAAGAAAAATGTATATGAAATGTGAATTGTACAAAATCCTTCAACTTGTCCTAAAAAGGAATGCAGGATGAATCTTAGTGCATGGGAATAGATCTTATAGAATTTTAAATAGGGAACCTTTATTTTTAGAAGTATTATTAGGAAAAATGAGCTGGGACATTTGCCCTGTGCTTTCATGAGGGGAAAGTGTCAGAAGGCTAGTCAAATCACAGCTGTTACGATCTGGGTCTCAGACTACAGCAGGGCTCAGGAGCACAAATCCAGTGTAGATGATCATAGATACTGCAACAACTCAATCTCTACCCCAAAGACTAGCTAGTTAGCTCGCTCTAACAAAAAAACTAGCACTTTTTCTGACAGAAGCTATGAGATGTTCATATATAACAGAGCACATAAAGAAATAAGATTTATCTAGACAGACTATAATAATCAACAACTGAGAACAGTTTTTTTCCCCTGTCTGGAGGAGTAACAGGAGAAAAGGAGAAATCACTAATGAGAAAAGATAAAACTTCTCCCTATCAAAAGACAACAATGTGCTGCACATGCCTAACTGCAAAATGGAATGTAGTAGAAACAGGTACAATGAACTAGGAGTCAGAGTTTAGTCTAGATTTTAATGTTTACAAGCTATGAGACCGTGGGCAAATCACTTGACAAACCTGGATCTTAGTGTCACTAAAATAGAGGTTTTGGCCTAAACCCAGTGGTAACAAACTCAAATGCCTGAAAAGACCAGAGAGGCAATGTAAATCAGATAATGTAAATATGTTGAGAGTGAGAAAAGCAATAGTACAAGTAGGAGGGTTCTGGCAGCTGATGCCCCGCCTTAGGATCAGGGGAAAAATAAGGAGTATTGGGAATTGAGGTAAACTGGAGAGCCCCAGTTCAATTTAAAGACAGCAGGCACTGCTGAGCTCTTAACTGATCACCACTTTGTGAGAATACACGTCCCATTTTGCCAAATCTTCTAATTCTTCAAGAGAAACTGGATATCTAAATTTGTATGCAACCCCTTCCCCTTTTTAATATTAACAACCAGTTTAACTTATTTTACAATACCTGATCAAATTAAAAAGTTTCTGCACAGCAAGAAAACTATCATTAGAGCAAACAGACAACCTACAGCATGGGAGAAAATATTCATATGTTACACATCCAATAAAGGGCTGATAACTAGAATCTATATAGAACTCAGGAAAATCAGCAAGAAAAAAAATCAAACAACCCTATCAATAAGTGAGAAACATGAACAGGAACTTTTCAAAAGAAGACAGAATAATGGCCAAGAAACATATGAAAAAATGCTCAACATCACTAATCATCAGGGAAATGTAAATCAAAACCATAATGAGATATCACTTATCTCCAGTGAGAATGGCCTTTATCAAAAAGTCCCAAAACAATAAATGTTGGCGTGGATTCAGAGAGATAGGAACACTCATACACTACTGGTGGGACTGCAAACTAGTACAACCTCTGTGGAAAG
>NW_012148541.1:735592-752518 GCF_000956105.1 Propithecus coquereli | reverse complement strand
TCAATACTTCCTTTTAAAGACTCTCATAGCTGAAAAGATAATCTCTTAACATATGTAGATGCACATTGAAGAAATAAATCACTAGGTGATAATCATTTTTCATTCTCATCAACCAATAATGCAACAAATAGTTGCAATTTGAGCAGTAAATTTTAATTTTCTCTTATGTCCACCTTTTGTTCTTACAAAGTAATTGTAATAGGCTACAGTTTTATATTTTAGTGTTAAAGCCTCCTTGTACTTTTTATTTGGAAGATATGAAAGGGAGTTAGAAGTTCTTTTTCCCAGTTAAATGTACAGATATGACATTTTAAAGAATAATACACTTAAATAATTTTTAGATGAAAATCACCCAATTATAGAAATATTTTCAACAACTATTTTCAAAACATTCTCTATGCTCATTCATTTCATTTTTAAAGGTTGCTTTCAGAGAAAGGCATTGTTAGGGGAGACATCATGTTTATCATTCTAAAATGTATGTCAGGTGACCAACAAACTAAAAGCCACTTGTCTTCCCAGCAAAGGTCAACAAATTTGGAACATTTATCTGTTAAAACAGTTTTATTTTTTCTTTTGCTATCCTATCCAAAAAAATCATTCCCAAAACCAACGTCAATGATCTTTTTCCCTATATTTTCTTCTAGGAGTCTTTATGGTTGCAGACCTTACATTTAAGTATTCAATCCATTTTAAGTTAATTTTTCTATAGGATATAAGACAAGGGTCTGATTTTATTCTTTTGCATGAGAATATCCAGTTTTCCAGCACCATTTGTTGAAAAGATGTTCCTTTACTCATGGTGTATTTTTGTTCACTTCTCAAATATTAGTTTAACATATTTGGAAGAGTTTATTTCTGGGCTCTCTATTCTATTCCATTGGTATATGAGTCTGTTTTTATGCCAGAATCATAATTTTTTTCTGTGATATCACTTTGATATAGTTTGAATCAAGAACTATGTTGCCTCCAGCTTCATTCTTCTTTCTCAAAATTGCTTTGCCTATACAGTGTCTTTTTGGTTCCATACAAATTTTAGGATTATTTTTTCTATTTCTGTGAAAGATAGCATTATACTTTTGATAGGCATTGTATTGAATCTCTAGATAGGTTTAGGTAGTATGGACATTTTAACAATATTTATTTGTAAAATCCATAAACACAAGATGTTCTTTCCATTTACTTGTGTCTTAATACAATCTACTTCAACAATTTCATAGTTTTCAGTGTACAGATCTTTCACATCCTTAGTTAAATTTATTCCTACGTGTTTTGCTTCATGTGATGCTATTATAAACAGAATCATTTTCTTAATTTCTTTTGCAGATATTTTTTGTTAGTGTATAGAAATGTAACTGATTTTTGTACATTGATTTTGTATCTTTCAACTGTACTGAATTTGTTTATTAGTTCTACTAGTTTTTTCTTATGGAGTATATAAGGATTTCTATATATAAAAGCATGTCCTATTCAAGCAGGACAATTTCACTTCTTCTTTTCCAATTTGGATGCCTTTTATTGCCTATTTTTGCCTAATTACTGTGGCTAAAACTTTTAGTTCTATATTAAAGTAGAAGTGGCAAGAGTGGTCACCTTTGCCTTGTTCCTGACCTTAAAGGAAAAGCTTTTTTGGTGTTAGTTTTGGGCTTGTCATATATGTCCTTTATTATGTTTAGTCACATTCCTACTATAGCTAATTTGTTGACAGTTATTATCATGAAAGGAGGTTGAAATGTGTCAAATGCTTTTCTGCATTTATTGACATGATCATATGATTTTTATCCTTCATTCTGTTAATGTGGTGTATCATATTTATTGATTTGTATATGTTGAAATGTTCTTAAATCTCAGAGATAAATCCCACTTTATCATGGTGTAAGGTCCTTTTATTGTGCTGTTGAATTCAGTTTGCCAATATTTCATTTAATATTTACTCATCTATGTTTATCAGATATATTGGCCTGATGTTTTCTTGTCTTATAGTGTCTTTTTCAGTGTTTTGTATGATGATGGCAATTACAGCCTCATAAAATGAATTCAGAAGTATTCCTCTTAAAATTTTGGAATAGTTTGAAAAGGATTACCCTTAATTCTTGCTTAAATGTTGAGCAGAATTCACCCATGAAGCCATCTGGACCTGGGCTCTTCTTTGTTGAGAGCTTTTTGATTGATGATTCAATCCCCTTGCTCATTACTAGTCTATTCAGATTTTCTGTTTCTTCATGATTTTCTTTGTTAGGTTCTATGTCTAAGAATTTACACATTTTTCTATTATCCAATTTGATGGTATATAATTGTTCATAACATTCTCTTATAATCCTTTGTATTTCTGTGTTATCAGTTATAATGTCTCCTATTTCATTTATAATTTTATTTATTTGAGTCTTTCTTTTATCTTTGTTGGTCTAGCTAGAAATTTTGTAAGTTCGTTGATCTTTCAAGAAAAAAAAAACCTTGGATGGGGGCTTAGATGGTAGATTAGAAGCAGCCTGCACAATGCTGCTCTTGCAGAGAGGATTGGAAGTGATGAATACTTATCTACCTTTGGATAAATCATCCGAGTGAAAGCACTGGGAATCCATAGGGAGGAGGCAAGAGAGAAGTGAAGAATAAAGAACTGGGACAACCAGCCCAGCTTGACTGGAAGTACTTAGGGAAGGCGCCCACGAATGGGGAAGGGACAGAGGAGAAATTCCAGGCTCCACACTTCCCCTGAGGATATTGCAACTGGAGGGTGGGAGGGCCCCTCAACTGCAGCAGGCCTCCAGACTGATACAGAGACCTCACTGAAGGCTGTGCATCTGCATTGCTATGAAGAAATGTCATAGCTGGCTTACAATCCAGTGCTTGCACAGTGCCATCCCTGGGCACTGTGGCTAGTGCCATTGTGACACCCCAACCCTGGAACGTTACTTTTACTTCTGCCCAGGGGTCACATCTGTGACTTCTGCTTCCCCCTTGCCCTTGCAGTCAGAGTGAGTAATCCCAGTACTTATGTACACCTCATGGGCAGGTGATATGTACCCCTGCTGCTGCCACTGCTGGGAGATCAGGGCAGAGCAGGAGACCAAAGGCCCAGGACCCACTACTGTGTCCTGGGTGATCCCACTCAACCACACCTCCCACAGGACCTAGGGGGTGCACATGCCTGTAGATCTCGGTGCCCACTGCCTATTGTCAGGACAGCTAAACTACCATTACCACTGCTGCCACCACCTCAGAGGCCCTGAGTTGGGAAAGGCCAGCACAGCAGCCACCATTGGGTCTGGGCAAACTGCATGCCACAGACGCACACCATCCTGGGCAGACATCCTGGATGCCACTCTCTGTGCATGAATTTCCCTGCCCACATGCCTGGCACCATGGCCACCATAAGCCAAGAGTGTGAGCACCATACTCCATGGGCCCACTCCACCACACACATGCTGTGACCTGCCAGCGACTCTGCACCAGGGACCATTCTGCCCCATGGGCCAGCTCTGCTCTGTGGGCCCACTATGTCCTTCATGCTCACTACACATTGCACATGTGTCTTACCTTGTGTGCGCATTGCCCCAACCATGTACATGGCACCTCAGCTGCCCAGGCTCATGTACATACATGCCACACCTGGTGAACATCATCCATCCCATGTGCAAGTCCTGTCCTGCAGAGCAGCCCTAACTCATGTGAGCACCTTGCATTATGATGGGCCCTGCCGCAGTGGCCCCGGGACAAAGGGGAACAGGGAACATGTAGGAAAGCAGCAGCGTTAAAAGGTCACAGTGCGTTCACACCTCTCCTGCCTGATCAAGCGTCTGGAGTAGGACCCAAGGGTGTCATCCAGGGACCCATCCCTATCTTCACCAAGCAACAGAGATCCCAACAGAGGAGAAAAAGTGCACTGTGTCAGTTATCTGTTTCGACCTATGAAAAGGAACCAGCATAAAATATCTGGCATCATGAAAAAACAGACTTTCTCAACACCCCCAAAAGATCACAATAGCACTCCAGTAATGAAATCCAACAAAAAAAAGTTGCTGAAATGAGAGATATGGAACTGAGATTATGGATGGCAAGTAAGATGAACAAAATTAAGGAGATGGCAGAATATTGTATCAAAGAAAGCAAAAAAGTAATGCATGGCATGAGCAAAATATTCACTAAAAGTATAGATAACATTAGAAAAGAGATAACAGAACTTAAACAAATGGAAGATTCATTTAGAGAATTACAAAATATAGCAGAAAGCTTTAACAACAGATTAGACCAAGCGGAAGAATGAATGTCACAGTTGAAGACAAGGATTTTGAAATAACGCAGTCAGTAAAAAAATGTAGACAAAAGGTCAAAGAAGAATGATGAACAATCACTGTAAGAAATATAGGACTATTGAAAGTGAGGTAATATAAGAATCATAGGTATCACTGAGAAAGAAGAAGAAAAAGCAATACGCATACAAAACTTATATGAGAGAATAATTGAGGATAAATTCCCTGGTATCAATAGAGATTTAGATATCCAGATACAAAATAGTCATTGAACACCTGGAAGATTCATAGAAAATAGGATGTCACCAAGATACACAGTCATCAACCTGACCAATGTGAAAGGGAAGGAGAAAATCCTACAAGCTGCAAGATAAATGCGACAAGTTACTTACAAAGTGAAACCCATCACACAAACAGCAGACTTCTCCACACAGACCTTTCAAGCCAGAAAGGATTGGGGTCATATTTTTAGTCTTATTAAGTAGAATAACTGTCAGTGAAGAGTGTTATATCCTGCAAAACTAAGTTTTATAAATTAAGGAGAAATAAAGTATTTCCAAGACAAGCAAACACTAAGGGAATTTGTCACTGGTAGACCTGCCCTACGGGAAATGCTTAAAAGTGTTCTATATATAGAACAAAACAATCGATATCCACCAATGTAAAAACACCAGAAAGTTAAAGCTCACGACTCTTATAAAATGGTAACACAAGGGAGAAAACAAAGCAACAAGATATCATTAAACATGATGCACAAAACAGTATCTCACATATCGATACTAACATTGATAGTGAATGTTCTTAATGGAGTACTGCTCAGCCATAAAAAGGAATGAAATAATGTCTTTTGCAGCAGATTGGATGGGACTGGAAACCATTATCCTAAGTGAAGTATCTGAAGCATGGAAAAACAGATTCCACATGTTCTCACTTATAAGTGGGAGCTAAAGGAAGGATATATATCATCATCAATAGCTTTAATGTACATTGGAAACTAAGAAAGTGAGAGGGTGGGAGGGGGTGAGGGATAAAAATCTACCTATGGAATACAATTTACACTATTCTTGTGATGAACACCCTGACTTCAGCATGATACAATTCATCCACGTAATAAAAAACTCTTGCACCCCCTATATTTTTGAAATAAGAAAAACAAAAATCCAATTCTTAGCTTTGTTGCTCTTTACTCCCATCTCTCTAGTCTCTACTTTATTAAGTTTGATTCAGCTGTTTATTATTTCCTTCTTTCTGCTGATTTGGGGATTAGTTTGGTTTTTCTTCTAAAATTTGTTGAGATTTGTTTTTTGACCCAACATATAATCTATCCTGTAGAATGTTCTGTGTGCATTTGAGAAAAAAATGTGTATTCTGCTGCTGTTGATGGAATGTCCTATATATATCTTTTGGGTCCATTTGTTCTAAAGTGTAGTTCAAGTTCAATATTTCTCTATTGATTTTCTGTCTGGATGATCTATCCATTGTTGAAAGTGGGGTATTGAAGTCCCCTATTATAATTGTATTTCTGTCTGCTTCTCCCTTCAGTTCTGTTAATATTTGCTTTATAAATTTAGGTGTTCCTTTGTTGGATGCATATGTATTTATAATTGTTAAATCCTCTTGATTAATTGACCCTTTTATCATAATATAGTGACATTATTTGTCTCTTGTTACAGATTTTAACTGAATGTCTATTTTATCTGATATAAGCATATTCACTCATGTTCCCTTTTGATTATCATTTGCAAGAAATATAATTTTCTATCCCTTCGCTTTCAGTGTATGTATGTTCTTATAGCAAAAGTGAGTCTGTTTTAGGCAGTTAGATCTTTTTTTAATCCATTCAGCCACTATATCTTTTAATTGGAGAATTTAATCTATTCAAATATAAAGTAATTATTGACACGTAATGACTTACTATTGCCATTTTGTTAATTATTTGTTGATTGATTTGCAATTTCTTTTTCCTTTATTTCAATCCCGTCTTCCTGTGTGATTTCTTGAATTTTTATAGTTATATGCTTTGAATCCTTTCTGTTCATATTTGTGTATCTACTAGAAGTTTTTTTTTTCTTTGTGGTTATCATGGTTCATAAAAACTACATCTTATAGTTGTGACTTTCTATTTTAAGCTGATAACACCTTAACTTCAGTTGTATACAAAAAATTCTATTCTTTTACTTCTCCCTCCCCCTACACATTTATGCCATTTATGTTGCACTTTGCAACTTTTATTTTGTGCATCCATTCACACATTATTATAGCTATAGTTATTTGTAAAGCTTTTGTCTTTCAACTTTAAACTAGTGTTAAACCTCACTTACATACCACTCTTACAATGTTAGAGTATTCTAAATTTGACTATATATTTACCATGACCAGGTGAGTTTAATATTTTCATATGTTTTCATGTTGTTACTTAGCATCCTTTCATTTCAAATGAAAGAACTCCCTTTACTATTTCTTGTAAGGTATGTCTAGTGGTAATGAACTCCCTCAGCTTTTGTTTGTCTGGTAATGTCTTTATCTCTGCATTTCTGAAGGACTACATTTCTGGGTATAATATTTTCTGTTGGTAGGTTTTTTTGTTTTTTTTTCTTTCAGCGTTTTGACTATATCATCCCTCTCCTTTATGGCTTTTAAGAATTTTCTGTTGAGAAGTCCACTGATAGCTTCATGAAGGTTTTCTTGTATGTGACCAGTCTATTTCCTCTTGCTTCTATCATGATTCTCTCTTTGTTTTTGACTTTTGGCAATTGCATGATAATGTCTTGGAGTGTTCTTCTTTGAATTCAGGTAGTCCTTTTAGTTTCATGAATCTGAATGTCCATATCCCTCTCAAGATTTGGGAAGTTTGGGGGCAGTATTTTTTAAAATAAGCATTTGACACTCTTTCTCTCTCTTCCTTTTGGAACTCCCATAATTTGTATATTTGTATGCTTGATGATATCCCATATGACCATTATGCTTTCTTCCCTTTTTTTTTTTCGTTTTTCTCTTTTTGTTTCTCTAATTGGCTAATTTCACATTATCTGTTTTTGAGTTTGCTAATTCTTTCTTTTTTTGTGATCAAGTCTGCTATTGGAGCCCTCTATTGAATTTTTTTTAATTCTGTCGACTCCAGAATTTCTGGTTTTTTTTTATGGTTCCTAGTTCTTTATTAAACTTCTAATTTTGTTCATTCTTTGTTTTCTTAATTTCATTTAGTTGTCTATCTGTGTTTTCTTTTATCTCATTGAGCTTCACTATAATAATTATTTTAAATTATTTTTCAGGCAATTTTTAGGTATTCATTTATTTGGGGTGAGTTACTAGAGCATTATTAACTTCCTTTGGTGGTGTAATGTTTTCCTGATTCTTTGTAATTTGTGTAGTCTTTTGTTGGTGTCTGTGCATTAAAGAAGCAAATAACTCTTTCAGTGTTTAAAGTCTGGTTTCAGCAGGTAAAGGCCTTCTCCTGTTGCCACTCTGTGCTAATGGATCTGGGATCACAGTCAAGAGGGGGGTTGGAGTGGGGTCATGTGGCTACTACTGGTCCACAACGGAGTCTGCAATTAGTGTGCCTGTTATCAAGGACTCTAGCAAGTGTGGATACAGTATTGTCCCTGGGTGGATTGTACTGCCTACAGCCTTCTTGGTCAGTAGGTCTGGCACTGGGACGAGGGTTTGTTTCAGGGGGTTGCAAATAGGGGGCCTTTTAACAGGTGCATAAACAGATGTAACTTCCTTTAGGTCTTTGTGAGATTTCCCACAGCATCACTGGGTAGGTTGCTGGGTGGGAAATACTGGCTATAGGCCTTGTATGAAAGCAGCTGGAAATGAGTCACAGGTCTATTTCAGGTTGCATAGCCAAGACCAAGATCTGAGTGACTGCCTCTAAGTCACAAACAGGTGTTTCACTTAGCAGATTCTTGGGTAGGCAGGACTGCTCTCATACTACAGCTGAGATGGGCTGGAGCCTATTTACAGGGCCATTTCCAAATCCTCAGGGGGACCATGGTCAATGGGCCTCTCTGCAGAGAGACAGATGGGCATTTCTTCCTCTGGGTCCTTGTGTGAGCAGCACTGCTCTTAGACTGCAGCTGAGAGAGACTGGAGCCAAGTTTCTGGGGTTTTTCAGGATCTGCTGCAGAATTAAGTTCAGAAGCCTATCTTGGGGACTCAAACAAGTGTGTCTTCCTCTGGATTCTTATGCAGGCAGGATTGTTCTCAGACTGCATCTGAGAGGGCCTGAAGCCAAGTTTTAGAGCTGCTTCAGGGTCTACAGCCAAGACTGAGGTCAGCAAGCTTATTCTGCGGACTGTGATAGGTATGTCTTCCTGTGGGTCCCTACATGGGCTAGAGCTATTTCTGGGATGTTTGAGAAACTTCTGTTGGTCCAAAGCCAGTAAGCCTTCCCCAAGGACTCAGAAAGATGTGTCCCCTAGCAGGTCCCTGTGCATTCAGGCCTGTTCTCAGACTGAAATTGAGAGGGGGTAGAGTCAAGTGTCAGGGCAATTTCAGAGTTTGCAACCAGGATGGAGATCATCAGGCCTGTCACTCAAGCAAAGAGTAGATGTGACTTTTCCTGGGTCCCTTGGCAGATGTTTCTTGTAGCAGGAACAAGACTAAATGGGCTGTAGTTGATCCACAGGGAAATAAGGCCATTCTCAGGTCTTAGGCTGTGCCACAGTCAGCAAGTCTGCTGGGTATGGATCTGTACCTTAAAATGGCCTGCCTACATCCTGGGCTCCACCAAGTATTCACAACCTCCTACTCGAACCTCAGAACTGACACAGAGGCCCTTTTGTTCATAGCTAGCTGGAAAGTTATTGTTGCTGTGTAGGGTTAACAGCAAGGGACCTCATATTCCATCATTTTGCTGATATCACTGGGATGGTTAACATTTTAAATGAGGCACTGTCACACCTTTCCTGATAATTTCCCAATATCATTATTTGTCAGCACGGTTGGCATTTTATTAAAACATGTGAGTTCAGCCACTGTTTCACCAATAAAATGTCAACCACTGAAAGACTAAGACTACTCTGTTAAATTCTATAAACCGAAGTAGTATTCTTATATGTTGTTGTGTAGAGACCTAATTGGATGAAATTTGGCTTTGAAATTAAATTCCAGTTTGAAGCAGACATTATAGCAGAGAGGTGGAAAGAATAAGCATGGTGCCAAATATGAATCTTTTTTACCTTGGGCAAGTCATTTAATTCCTGAAACTTGGCTTCCTCCTCTGTAAAATGAATGTGGCAATAATATCTCCTAGGACTGATGTGAAAATCAAAGACGATCATTTTTTTTCAGAGTTCTCACATAGGAAGCACTGTCGAAATGCCCCAAGATATGACGTGGTACCAGGTAGGCCTAGTTGAAAATAGTCTGCATTAAGAAAACTATAGCCCTAATAAACTCTATTGCGGAAAAGATGTATGTAGTGGGATAAGACTCAGTGTATCATAGGGGAGAACAAGTAGCTATAGGGAGGACTTTTACCTCGTTAATAGAAAGGCCCCTATTAATTGGAAGTAAAACCCTTCAGGCTCACTAGCCTTCTCTCTCTTCACTAAAATTTCCAAGCACTTTCTACCACATAGCCTTTGTGCCTGCTAATCCTTCTGCCTGCAACACTCAGCCTCTCAGTGCTGACTCCATACCCTATCACCTTAGCCTGATGATTTCCCTCCTTTTCCTCAAATCTCAGAGTACATGAGCTTGCCCAAAAGGTATCTTCCTTGGCTTCCTAATCTTAGGCCCATCTATTAAATTCTCTCATTGCACCTTGCATTTTTTTCTCATTGAATTTTTCAAAGTATGTAATTATGTGTTGTCTTAGTTTGTTTTGTGCTACTATAACATAAAACCTGAGACTGGATAATTTATAAAGAACAGAAGTTTATTTCTTACAGTTCTGGAGACTGGGAATTCCAAGGTCAAGGGATCTACATCTGGCAAGGACCTTCTTAATGCATCATCCCATGGCAGAAAGTGGAAGGGCAAGAGAGCATGCAGGAGGGTGGCAGGGGGAAGAGCTCATTCTTTTATTAGGAACCCACTCTTGCAATAAATAAAGGCATTAATGCATACATGAGGGCAGAATCCTCGTGACCTAATCACTTCTTAAATGTTCCACCTTTCTGTGCTAATTCATCAAAGATTGGGTTTCCAACATATGAACTTTGGGGTCACATTTGAGTCATAGCATTTATGTATTGCGAGGTTGAAAAAATTTCTCTCCCCCTTTAAACTATAAACTCCATAATGGCAAGGACTGTTTCCATTATTCCCTGCTCCTAGCCAAGTGTCTGTCACAATTCCCTTTTTCAATATTTATTTAATGAATGAAAGAATGTCAATGTAAGACTTATTTTAAAAAAATATCCCAAGAAGAAGTAACCAACTTGATTTAAGTTGACATTAGGAGCTAAATAACAGGCATTCATTTTCTCCTGAAAGCCCATTTGGATGTGTGGAGAGAGTGCACAAGAAACACAAGTGACTGGTAGGAGGAGGAAAGGGTGAAGAAAAGGGTAGCAGAAGCTAAACACAACTAAAGCTTGGCCTCTCTCTCACCAGGCCATGACCAATGGCCTGCCCTGATAGACTGAGCCTCTAGATAGGCTGCCATCCCACAGGGTGTCATCCTTTCATTTGTAAATCTATTTCAGGTTAGTACACAGTGCAGATGCTGAAGTCTAAGAGTTCAAGATTTCAAAATTTGTTTTCTTGAAACTGTCAGCTAAATAACTCCACTTTTCTCTTTTAGGCTTATAAACTGACAAGACTGACAAGCTTGCTCCCTTCCATCTTTAAAATGGACATATCTAGTTGGGGAAATTGTAGTAAATATGCTTATGCAAATGACATACCTTTTAAAGCTGAAATAAGTAGCAATCAATGAGTTTATATTGGCAACCTTCTCCCCCTGAGTCTCAAGCACACAGTAGAACTTCCTGGCACAGTGATCACTCACTCAGTTACTCAAGAATGGGGTGTGAGGTTGAGGAGTGTAGCTTCCATTGCCAGGATTTTTGCTTGTGAAAGGTTGATTGCTTTCTCACAGAAAGGTTGATTCTTTCAATTTTTAAGGCCTGCCATTCTTTTCTTTTCTTTTTTTATTTCAGCATATTATGGGGGTACAAATGTTTAGGTTACATATATTACCTTTGCCCCACCCAAGTCAGCGTCAAGCATGTCCATCTCCAAGACAGTGCACACCACACCCACTGGGTGTGAATATACTCATCCCATCTGCCCAACACCCTATGAATGTTACTACTATATGTGCACTTAAGTGTTAATCAGTTATTACCAATTTTATGGTTAGTACATGTTGTGCTCTTTCTATGAGGCTAGTATTACCCTGATACCAAAACCAGATAAAGATGATACAAAAAATAAATCTACAGAGCAATATTTCTCATGAAACTAGATGCAAAAAATCCTCAAGAAACTGCTAGCAAACTGAATCCTTCATCATATAAAAAGGATTATACACCATGACCAAGTGGAATTTATCTCAGTTTTGCAAGGACAGTACAACATAAGAAAATCAATTAGTTTTATATATCATATTAATAGAATATAAAACAAAAACCACATGATCTTCTCAATAGATTCAGAAAAAGCTTTTATCAAAATATATTTTATGATAAAAATAGTCATAAAACTAGGAATAGAAGGAACTTCCTCATGTACCTGATATGTGCAAAAAAGAAAAAAAACCTATAGGTAACAACATTATACCTAATAGTCAAAGATTTAATGTCTTTCCTATGAGATAAGAAATAAGGCAAGGATATTCTTGTTATTTAACAGAGTACTGGAAGCTCTAGCCATTGCAATAAGACTGGATAAAGAAATAAAAGACATACACCTTGGAAAGAAATAAAGCTTTCTCTAGTTTTAGATGACAAGAAAGTTCTCAGGAATCTACACACATGCACATGCTCATGCAAAACCTCTGAGAACTAAAAAGCAAGTTCAGTTAGATCACAGCATACAAAGCCAATCCCCAAAAACCCTCATTTGAATGACTATATACTAACAATGAACATGTGGAAACCAAACGGAAAACATAACACCATTGACTATAAATCCAAAGAAAATAAACTTAACAAAACATGTACAAAATCTGCATGCTAAAAATCAGAGAATGCTGATGAAAGAAATTAAAGAAGATCTAAAGAAATAGAGAGGCATACTATATTCATTGATTGGAAAACTCAGCACAGTTATGTTGTCAATTCTCCCAAAATTGACCTGTAGGTTTTTAATGCAATCCCTATCAAAATCCCAGCAAGGTATTTTGTAGACATAGATAATATTTTTCTTAAATCACAGTCCCCATAATAGCTAAAACAATCTTGAAAAAAAGAGGAATCAAGTGGGATATTAAGACATATTATATATGTATAGCATTCAAAACACTATGCTATTGGTGGAGGGATAAACATATAGATCAACTGAACAGAATAGAGGATCAAGAAATAGAGCCATGTGAAACAAATATGCTCAACTGATTTTTTTAAAGGAGACAAAAGCAATTTAATGGAGGAGAGATAGCCTTTCAACAAACGTTTCTGGAGCAACTGGACATAGACTAAGCCAAAAAAATGAAAGAAAGAAAGAGAAAAAGAAGGAAGAAGGAAGGGAGGAAGGGAGGAAGGAAGAAAAGAAAGTAAGAAAGAAAGAAATAGAGAAGAAAGAGAGAGAGAGAAAGAGAAGAAAGAAGGAAAGAAAGAAAGAAAGAAAGAAAGAAAGAAAGAAAAAGAAAAGCAGAAGAAAACAAGAAAACCTTGCCCTAAACCTCACATGTTATGGATAAATGAACAAACTAACTCAAAATAGATCACAGACTTAAATGTAAAACATAAACCTATAAAAACTTTTAGGGAAAATTGTTAGAATCTAAGGCTAAGCAAAGAGTTCTTTGACTTGACACCAAAAGCAACATCAATGAAAGAAAAAACTTATAAATTGGGTATAATCAAAATTTGATCCTCTTCCTCTGTGAAAGACCCTCTTAAGAGGATAAAAAGACAATGTACAGAGTGAGAGAAACATTTACGTATCCAACAACAGGATTTGTATCCAGAATATATAAAGAATTCTAAAATTCAACTATAAGAAAATAATCCAATTTGAAAATGGGCTAAAGATATGTACATAGAGTTCACCAGAGAGGATATACAGATGGCAAATAGGTACATGAAAAAACGTTCATCATTAGCCACTAGGGAAATGTAAATTAAAACTATAATGAGATATAATTACACAACTATTGGAATGGCTAAAATTGAAAATAATGAAAATACAAATGACGACAAAGATACAGATAAACTGGATCACTGACACATTGTGGGAAAGTAAAATGGTACAGCCACTTTGAAAAATAGTTTGGAAATTTCATATAAAACTAAATATGCGACCAGCATATGATCCAGCAATTGCACATTTGAGCATTCATCCCAGAGAAATGAAAACAATGTTCACAGGAAAACCTATACAATAGTGTTCAAGCAACTTTATTTATGATAGCCGAAAACTAGAAACAGCCCAGGTGTCCCTGAAAGGGTGAATGGTTAGAAAATGTTCGTCTATCCATATCATGGAATACTACTCAGCGGTACAAAAAAACCAAACTTGATACACTCAATAAATGAATCTCTAGGGAATTATTCTGAGAGTAAAAAGCCAATGCCAAAAGGTTACCTACTGTGTGATTTCATTTACATAATATTCTTGAATTGACAAAATTATAGAAAGGATGAAGAGATTATTGGTTGTCAGGGGTTAGGGACATGGAATGTTGGGGGGAGATGGGCATGGCTATAAAAGGCCAACATGAGGGATCCTTGTAGTAATAGAAGTGCTTTGCATCTGTTTATTTAATTAAAGTTTAATTAAAAACAAACATTAAATAAATAAGAAAATAAAATATTTAAAAAGCTCATTTGAAGGACCTGCCATTTCATATCCAACAATCTTATTTTTATATATTTAAAATCTTCCAACATATTTTTTAAATAATAGGTTCACTACAAATAATTTATGGCAGTAATAATGAAAGCTGATTTATTGTTATTATGACAAATATATTATTAAGTTCTTTATGAATATTGTCTTATTGAATTCTTACATCTTATTTCATCCTTATAAGTTTGATATTGTTATTATCTATTTTACAGATAAGAGAACAGGCTCCAAATTCAGTGACTAAGACAGAATTTGAATCCATGTCTGTCTGACTCCAAGGCTTAAACACTCCAAGTACTGTATATAACCAGTATATTAAAGTGCCTCCCAACAACATGGGATGAGGATGGGTTTGACATTTTTGGCTTTTGAGACCTGATATCAAAGAGAGTTTGAGCCAGCTAAAGCATGATATAATCTGACTGTAATTATCCTAAGATATGAATGTCTGAAGACATTCCTACAAATAAACATACCATCTCTTATAGCCATGTCACAGTTTATGAGAGTTCAGTCAACAGCTATGGAAAGCAAATACTTTGCAAGAGTATATGACTTTAAGACTGCTGACTTGAGAGAGACAAAGGTAATCTTAAGTAAATATTGAGGAAGAACAGTCTCGAATATTTAATTTCCTTAGGCCTTGACTCTGACCTGTATAAAAATCATAGAGCTCTCCCAACCCAGCCATTTTCAGTTGTCTCAGCATTAAGAGACACAGATGCTATCTCAGGTAGCTAATCCAGTGCTGTCAACAGTTTTCTCTATTAATGAATTGGTCTTGTTAAAAAGCACACAGCTAGGTCCGTTCCTGGATGAGGGGCGGAAGCCCTGGAGTACTTCTCTTGTTTCTCTTTGATTAGGCTGGAGGATGCTTCTGCAGTAGCAGTTGTCTGGGGAAGCTCACTGGGCTTGACGATCTGGTTTGATTTGAATAATTTATTAATAATTTGGAAAAAGCTAATTAAATTTGTGTGTGATTCTAAAGTTAGAGCTGCTACAGGGACCCAGAAGGAATAGCAGTGTAGGAGGAAACATTTCAAAAAGATTCTCAGCCTGAGTTTCCCCAGCCCCCATTTTCCTCCAATATGTACATTTGTGTGCTCTTTCTCTTCTCTCATCTTCTGTGTTTTTCCATTTGTTTCTGTCTCTCTCTACCTCTCTGTCTCTTTCTCTGTTTTCATGCATACACATCACCATTGCCAATACAGATCAGAATTGTCAAGTGAGAATAACCCTCTTTGGGGAAGAAGAGTCACTATCATACCCCTAGAAGCCAACTCAGAGAGCTATCCACGTTCATCTACCAACTCTTTCTTTCTAATCTCATGTTTCCTTTTTTTCATCTTAATGTTCTAGAATCAAAACCTGTCAGGACTGGGAGAAACCTTAGAGATCCTGCCCTATCAGTCTATAGAAGAGGGAACTAAGAGAGCAGTGTCGTGAGTGACTTGCTCATGGGCAGAGTTAGTTAGCGGCAGAGCCAGGACTAGAACCCAGGCATCAAGATATAAAAGATTAGGAATAAAAAAGGGGAAAAAACACACACACAGTGGCTTTTGTCCCGATGCGCTTCATTCTAAAACTGATTTCCCCCAGCCTGGGATTCATGAAAACCTGAGAGCTCTCAATTTAAAAAGAAGCCTCTAAACTAAATTATCACCATATGTGCCTACCTTTGCAATTCCTTCCAGTTAAACTACCCAGGCCCAATGAGAATTTAAATGCCAATTCAAGTGTGCTGATCGTTGCTGTGTGATTTGCTTGTCCTAATCAACATATGCAGTCGTCTTGTTTTTCTTGGGGCGACTTGCAATGGATGACAGATTTCTTCATCATATTTTTGTTCTTTCTTCTTCCCTCCCTTGCAAATCTGAGAAATCACTGTCTGAATGTAAGCAAATAGATTAACTAAGAAGTTCAGTCTGAATACAAACTTTGGTTCATCATCTCCTCTCTGCTTTTCACCAGAGAAAGCTACTCGAATGTGCCATTTTAGACACAATTCTCCAAATGCACATTACTCAGTAAGGTAGGTCATAACAATAATAGCAGTTACCATGATGAGTACTTGCTACGTGCCGGACACTGTGCTAAACCTGGATTGACTCAGTTAGTTTTATTAAAGCAGATTCTATTATTAAAACTTTTATGCAAATAGGGACACTGAGACCCAAGAGGTTAAGAAATTTGCCCAAGGCCACATAATTAACAAGTGAAAGTAACAGGATTTGAACCCAGGTTTGTCAGATTCTAAAATAGTAATCTGTGCTTTTAAGCAGCATGCTACGCCACCTTAGAGTCTTGTTGGAACCTTGTGATTGGTGATGGCAGCCAATGAAATGCTGTAAATGGAGCTGCACCACTTAAAGCAGTAAAAGCCTTTCCCTCTATGCCCAATTTACTACCAAAGAGAAAGCCCAAGGGAAATTCTGGCTCAATACATGTTGAAGAATCATAATGAAAACGAGTTTTAATTTTAGAAAAGCTATAAATAAAAATGAAGCACATTTTATGGACATATTTAAAACACGGACTTCGGTGGGGGGGGAACCAAGGGCAACACACCTAACCTAATCATCTGTACCACGGGAAGGGCGGCGGGAGGAGGGGGGAGGACGGAGGAGGGGACGCGTATTTGTATACACAAGGAGTGCAATGCGCACTACCCGAAGGATGGACATATTTGAAACACGGACTTCGGTGGGGG
>NW_012148541.1:730914-735542 GCF_000956105.1 Propithecus coquereli | reverse complement strand
CATAATGAAAACGAGTTTTAATTTTAGAAAAGCTATAAATAAAAATGAAGCACATTTAGGTCTTAAAAAAATTTTTAAATGGTTATTATTGTCCACTTTTCTTAATAATAATAGTGAGTAGTTAAAGTTATATAAACCTGAGTGAGATTTTCCGACACATATTTCTTACTTGCTGAAGCAGTCATTTTTTTATGTCAAGAGCTAAAAGCATACTAGAGTAAAAGAAAACTATAAATATTAAAATGCAAAAATTATGGCAAGAGTACAAACTCATCGCAACGAACTGCTTGCCTTTAAAATCTGTACCGAGTTTTCTTATTAAAGGTTTATTTTAAGAAAAGTCTAAATCCATTCAGTGTGAATACAATTCTTACAGTAACATCCTGTCTTTCACAGTTAATTGCTGCTTGTCTCCTTGGATATAATCATTTGCATAATTGTGATTCTTTTCAATAGTAAAAAAGGATTATATAATCTTGGAGAAGCAAACATCATAAAATTTAAATTTACATGAAATCAAAGGAATAAATGTTCCACGGAAACAGAACTATTAACATCTACCAAAAGAACAGATTCTTTAATATTATAGCCTATATATTACAGAAAATCACTTTAGCCTATGCTGTTCTTTAAATATTCAAAATTAAAATTTTAGATCTCATTTTGAAATTATTGTATTGAAAGGAAAATTAGTAGTATCAGCCATAGGATAATGTTTATATAGTAATAAGTAAAGGCAGGTGGTGTGAAGCAGAAATATCGGTGCAATTTTGCCTCAGTAAGGTACAAAGGCAGAATGGAAGCTACAGTCCACTTGGACGAAAGTTGGGCTATGTTAATACATGACCTCCTTATTTATTTGTTGTGTTCTATTCACCCTCCATACTTCTGACACTACAAATCCAGCACCCAACAGCCAAAAACCACCTTGTTCCCCCACAATCTCCATTGTTGGGACTGGCCCAGATACTTCTCCAAGCCAGCACTGAGAAGTGCCACTGCTGTGTGGCAGCTGCCAGTCTGCTCCTAAGGAAATTCCTGAGGATGATGCCAGTGATCTGGCTGTGCCCTTGGCAAAAAACAGCATCGAGCCACCACATACTGTGCTCCTCCATCCATTGCCAAACCAGAGTTGGCAGGCATTCTTCTCTCTGCATTCACCGTCCCACTCCCACCTGCAACATCACCTGGGTATGATTTTCCTGTGCAGAATCACTTGCTTTCAAGTCACAGAATCTGGCTAATTCATACAAATTTGGACAAACAATAAGGGAAAAGTGTATCTCAAAGAATTAGTTCATTTATAGTGTCTCATAAAGCCTCCTCCTCCTCCCAATCCACATGTAGACCAGGACAAATAAACTGTCCTAGCACAATGAGTATCACAGTGCACTAGACTGTGAGGTACATGAAGGCACAGACTGTTCTGGTTTTGCTAGGGCCTAGCATAGTGAGTTCTAGATAAATATGAATAAAGCTCTAGAATAAATAAATACAAAACAAATTATACCTAAACTTTCCGGATTTTTAAAGCAGAGAAACATTAGAAGATGAAACTTGTGTATCACAAAATATGAAGACTCAGAGCATAGTGCTTTAGAGTACAGGCTTTGAAAATGAGAAAGACTTGAATGACTTACCAGTAAGTCACGTAGACTAGTAACCTTAGGAAAGCCACTTAAACTCTCTGACCCTTAGTTTTCTAGGTACAATGTGCATAACAGTAGTATATACATTACAAAGTTTTTGAGAGTATTAAATAAGATAATATATGTAAAATTTTGGGCATGGTACCTAATATAGTAACCGTCAGCATTACTATCAATGTTATCATCACTACTATTGATGTTGCAGTGCCAACATTTGATTTAGTATACAAGTGCTAAAGTCATGAAATTCCTTTCAAAAGCTGTACAGATAAGATAAAAATTGCCATTCCTTTTCCACTTCATAAAAATTGTCATTCACTGAAACCCATTGAGTTTGATTTCCATTTATTTGTACAGATATATCCATTCACTTCTGTGGTGATGGACAAAAGAGCTTTATACATATTCTCGTGGTTGTTCTGCTGCTATTTGCCCTGTTTGTTCTCCATAACCCCACGGGCTTGATCACATATACTTTGAGAAAAATAAGAGGATGCATTTCTATAATATGACTCTCGTGAAAATAGATTAATGATGTAAAATAAACAAGTAAAAAATTCAGCTGAGAAACACGTATGTAAGTTTCATTGATTTGAAAAGAAAATTGACCTCAAAATCACATCTGCATGGACCATAGAAAATGTTATATTTCTCAAAAGAAGAAAATCTTTGACCTCTTTCCACGTAGCCTTTATTTTTCTTTTCAAACAAAGCTACAGACTGACTATGGCCTTAATCTGTCATTTTAAATGTACAGTTACTGGGTAAAATCTCTAAACTTTAGCGATATTAAGGGGAAGGTTTATTTCATAATCCTTTGGTTTCCCTGAGGAGGGCTTAAACTTCTATGTCTCTTGCCTGCCCCTTATTCCATTCCACTGAGGTGCAGTGAGTTACCTGGCAGTAGGTTATAGCCATTGGTCTAAACATATATCAGTGGGCCAATACTCTAAATCTGTAAGCATTCTCCCCTCTTCACATCAGACCCAACCAGTGTGAGGCAGCAACTCTGGGTAAGTAGTATCCTCTGCAGACACAAATTTGCCCACAGGTGGGCAGTTTCAAGATTGCCCAGGGGTAGGGGATGATAAGCCACTGCCTCAAATATAACTTAGCTATAAACGTGATGTTTTGGTCTCTATCTTCTGGCCACTATTTTTATTTAATTGGTTCTGAACATGGGTGGATAATAAATGTGTTTTTTCAGCTCGTCATCTGGAACTTTCCTTCTGTAAACAAGACCCAGTGTGAGTCCTTCTCTGTGTATTAATATAGGGTAGGACAAAGTATGCAAGACTCATGTAAGTCTCTAAGGGAAAGAGCCTAGTGTGATGAGAAGCATGGGCTTTATAGTGAGATGGAGATGAATTTGAATCCTGCTCTGCAATTTTCTACCTTTGTGACTTGGGACAAGTTAATTAGCCTCTCTGGGCTTCAGTTCCCTCAATTGTAAAAATGAGGATAATATAAACTCAAAATTTTTTCAGAACTAAACGTGCTTATGAATGCCTGGTACATGGTCAACTCTCAATAAATGCTGCTTTTATAGGAATATTTATTATTTTTAGCACTATATAGTTATAAAAATCATTACTTTAGAGGAAGCCCTCTGCAGGTTCTCCTGTTATTCTTCATGACTCAAGCACATGCCTGATGACCTGTACAGACGTAGGTAGATAGCTCAGCTCGGAAGAGGGGCAGAAACCAGTGTCTGTAGCCAATATGATGCTCCTGCTTCTGAAACGTTTCTAAGCTTTTTTAGGAACAGAAAAATAAAGCTATTATGGCCCTACTTGATTTCAGAGGTCCATGGTTCCACATGAATAACTTCTTTAGATATAAAATTTAAGAAAAGAATATAGATTTTAAAAGGTGGTATCTGTGCCTTCCCAAGGACAGCCCTGTCTGACTCCAGAGGCCACACTCTTAAATCCTGTATTACCTTTTCCCGATGTCTTCCCAGAAAGAGCAGCTCCTGGTTTTTTAAATATGTTATAGGAAAGATTTTCTTGGTTCAAGGTGTGGTAGGACTAGCTGTCTAATAGCTTCCATCTACTGCAATAAACACATATATTAAAAGTTATACAAATAAAACAAAATCATATTAAAGATCAAAGGAGTAGCCTCTGAATAGCCATCAACAAATGGACAAAGGCAAGAAATGCCAGAGACCCAAAGATATCGACTAGTATGTGATGATTGGTCAATTTACCACACAATATGAAGAGTATTCTGATGGTTGGTGATTTATATAAAATATCAGCCTAAGACTTCATGCAAATAAAAAAGAAAGAAGGAAATATTAGAGAAGCAAGCAAAGGAAGAAATAGAACAGAATGTGGCACAGACTTGAAGCAGTTGGGAGATGCAAATAACAGAAACAGCAAATATCAGAAAGGTGATAGCCAACAATAAAGAAACAAAGACAAAACTTCTTGACAGGATAGTTAGGGGAAGAACAATGGTTGAGAGTGCCCTGCACCTCACTAATATCACCTTAGCTAGGAGAAGCAGGTAAATGCATACTAATGCCTCAATACAGTGCCTTTGAAGACCTGGCATCTCTATGGGCACAACCTGAGTTATATTAGAAAAGTCAATAAACCTGAAGCCAATACCTTGCACACAAGCAACACAACAGAAACCGGTGCAGCATACAAATCACCAAACAATCTCCCTTCAAAGAAGGGCAAGAAGCAGAATTGTAAAAAGTTTACAAGGGGAAAGGAAATGCAACCAAGAGTTAAAAGCACAGAAAAGAATTATAGATATGAATAATATTCATAAAAAGAGCTAACATTTATTATTTCCTAGGTATTAGGCATATTAAATTAAATGTTTTATTGCAATATATTATTTAATGCAACCTTGCTCGTGAAATACTATTATTATACTCATTTTACAGATGAAGAAACTGAATCTTAGTAGCTTACACCTACCTCTGTCTGACTCCAGATTCATAATCTTTAATGCTATATA
>NW_012148541.1:728326-728974 GCF_000956105.1 Propithecus coquereli | reverse complement strand
AACATAATAGTTTAAATGATCTGGGACCGGTTGGGGTATAGATCTTTACAGCTTATTTTTATAAGCTACCAAGAAAGAAAATTTGGAAAATGTAACTATTCTAGAGTTTTCAAAAGTATCACACTTTGCCTCTTGCTAACAAAGCATAAGCCAATGTAGAGATAGACAGAAACATTTTCTTTTTTTGTTCCTGTCCCATTGTCTTTCATATCCTTCAGAATCAGAAGATAAAAACACTATCCACCTTTATGCTCTTGGTTTTCAATCATAGTTGCACTTTGAAATAACCTGGAGAGCTTTTAAAAATACCAATGCCTGTTACTCAGCCCCAGAGATTTTACTTCATTGCTCTGGGATGGGGCTCAAACTTGATGATTTTTAATCTCCTCAGATGATTCTTTTTTAATTTTTTTTTTACTTCAGCATATTACAGGGGCACAAATGTTTACATTACATGTATTGTCTTTGCCCCACCCGAGTCAGACGGTGTCCATCCCCCAGATGGTGTGCTCTGCACCCGTTAGGTGTGAATATACCCATCCCCTCTTCACCCCTCCCATCTGCCCGACACCCAAAACTGAAGCAGCAATAAAAAAACTTCCTAGGCCGGGCGTGGTGGCTCACGTCTGTAATCCTAGCTCTCTGGGA
>NW_012148541.1:721369-726997 GCF_000956105.1 Propithecus coquereli | reverse complement strand
GAGAAGAAGAAAAAAGGGAGAAGAAGAAGAGGAGGAGGAAGAGAAAGGAAGGGAGGGAGAAAGGAAGGAAGCAAGCAAGGAAGGAAGGAAGGAAGAAGGAGAAGAAGAAGAAGAAAGAAGAAGAAGAAAAGAAAAAAGTTCCATAGCATTACCGAGGTCATTACACCATCTAGACTGTAACCCAAACTACGTTTTCAGGTTTGAAATGATGATTATGAGCCATTAATAAAAGATTAGATGATAGCATAACATGCTTAATGATGTGGGAAAACTGTGTATCACATTTTAGGAAACTTCCACAAAAATAAATCAGTTAAATAAGGCTCTGGCATTTAGAGAGTTAACTTCTGCTATATGGAAATCTTATCTATTGCAAATATCTTGTCTTCCTTAGTTTTATCTAGGCAAATATCTTGTCCTCCTTAGTTCTGTGGGTATAAATTTCACAAAATGTGTGAAGAGCACTTACTGGGATTAGCTATACTTCTCATTATTACCAAGTAATCGTATTCCCTTTGCTTCATTTGGCTACATTAATGTGTCCTAAGAAACCAACTACTTTAACTTTTATTCGTAAAGAGTTAAACAACATACAAAGATATTAACATTCTCCCCAAGTACTCCAGGTCCATGTTAACTCCATCTGAGAATTGTCACAAAGAAAAAGAACAAGTTTGCAATGATTAGATTTTTTTATTTAATGCTGTGCCATGATTATACATGTCAGCCCATAAATTGGCAGGTGAGCCTGGATTTATGCTAGGAAATGCAAACAGAACTTATAGTAATTCAAACACATTTTTATTTACCACAGTTACAATTTTCAAAATTTCCTTCTATGCTACTGGACACCAGTCCTTTGTTCCAACAAATACATTTACTCAATAGTATATGTAATCTTTTGTATGATAATATATTTATTGTCTATGTTTTTAGATAGACATCTTAAATAAGGCTATGTAAATGAATTTGTCTACACATGTCAATTTTAATAGGTATTCAGTAATACATAAAATATATAGATTCACACATTTATGGAATGGAAAACTAGTGAGAAATTGGAAAAATATTCAGTGAGTCATAATGAGAAGAATGGTTTACTCCACAGCTTCTTTCACACTTCAATTAGTTATTGGTTACTACATAGAATCAAAGCTAATGAATATGGGAAATACATTAAAAACATCTTAAAAATTGTTGATCATGTCAAAAATATTTGGAATGTTTACAGAGGAAAGTCTGACTCCTTTAAAAAGTATTTCTATAAATAATTTAGGCACAAAAACTGTTTGTGATCATTACCAGTTGCTACCAGTTTGGTTTAATCAGAAATCAGCTAGATGGGGATTTCTTCCTGGTCCCCAAATCAGAAGATAGCCTCTCTTTTCATTCATTTAGCATGTAATTTTTAAGCACCTACTATATAACTGGCACTGGGCTAGTCATTGGGAATGTAGTTCTGAGCAAGGCAGAAGAGGAGTTAGGAAGCTTCTGAAAAACAGAAGCTAAATGTTTAAGGGCGCCTTCCAGTTAAAGAACCATGGCTGCCATATTCACTGATTCCTGAGATCATTAAGAGAGTATGGAACACAGCTGAAACACGGACAATATCAGACAGTTTCTAGAGTTAAATCGAAGTTCATTTGGGGTTGGTAAAAAGAAAAAAAAAGACACTAGCTGTACCTAGCATTCTGTACCTTATAATGTCATTTATGTACATTTTGTATATGTGTTGTTTACCTCTTAATGAAATGATATATTAACAATAACTTCATATACAAGGCAGTGATCCCTTCAGTTCTATACATTAGAGCCACAGGCACTGTCTAGAAGTAATTCCTTGATTGTATAAACTAAGTATTTACTAGCTACAAACTTCTGCTAGGTC
Organism: Propithecus coquereli; assembly: GCF_000956105.1. Lineage (NCBI taxonomy): Eukaryota > Metazoa > Chordata > Mammalia > Primates > Indriidae > Propithecus > Propithecus coquereli. The sequence goes on along the minus strand of NW_012148541.1, from coordinate 725,109 downwards.
AACCCTATTTCAGTGACACATACATCACATAAGCCCATTTTATTGGTGCTGAGACAAGGGACATTGAGAAAGTAAAGATGCTGGCTTAGAATACTGATAGAACCAGGGTGAATTAGCAAATGAAATTAGTCATGATGGGAATCCAGACCGAAAAAGCTGGGCTGAAAATGATAAACATGGGTGATGAACAAATGTATACAGAAACGTGGTTTCCCTAAGAAATCTTCTTAGTATGCACTGTACTTACAACATACATCTGTGGTTTATCACTTGTACCCTGACATCCTTTGCACTGTTTAAAGAAATCCCTGGAACCTGTAAATGCCACCTTACATGGAAAAAGAGTTTTTTACAGATGTGATTAAGTTAAATATCTTGGAATGAAGAGAGTATCCTAGATTATCTGGGTGGGCCCTAATCACATGTGTCCTGATAAGAAAGCGACAGAAGGAGGTTATACAGGCACACCCACAGGAGAAAGTAACATGAAGACAGAGGCAGAGATTAAAGTGATATAGCCACAAGCCAAGGAATGCCAACAGCCACCAGAAGCTGGAAGTGGGGAAAAAACAGGTTATCATCTAGAGCCTACAGAAAGAGCACAGCCCTCACCTGCTCACACTTTGATTTTTTTTTTCTCCAGTGATACTGAGTTTGTACTTTTGTCCTCCAGAGCTGTGAGAGAATAAATTTCCATTGTTTTAGCCACAAAGTCTGTGGTAATTTGTTATAGCAGGACAGGAAACTTTATACTAATACTTTATGTTATCAACAGCTTGCCTGGGTGCAAAGTCACTTCTGAGAGATACAAACAAAAAAGAGACCAAGCTGAAACCCTAAGGTCATAACTCTAAAACAACAGGTCCTTAAATCTCTGGTGGTAGTGACAGAAGAAATCAGGATTCTATGGACTTTCATTATAGTTCCCACAAGCTATTATAAAATTTTCATGAAAGAGTCCTAAGGCCAGAATGAGAAAAAAAAAACTATTTATTCTTCCCATTTTATGGCTTTCAATATTTCTTCTTATTTTATTTTGTTATGTTCTTTCATTTCTGACAAAACCTTCTACATACATAAATAGTTTAAAGAAATTTCTCAGTTGTGGCTATCAAAATAGCTTTTTTCCTTTGATAAGAGTTTTCCAAGAAAAAATGGGTTATGGCTTTTAAAAATTAATACTAAGGACAAAATGAAGGAGAAAACAAGGGGTAACTAAGTTGATTCATAGAAACATAATGTATTTAGAGCTAGTGTTGGCTAAAGATGTTACCCTGGAACTAACATTAGGGCACCAGTAGCCATGGCCCCAAGGGTGATATAATTGAGAAGAGAAACAGGGGTTGCCTGGGGTAGAATATTACATGATTTTATTGACAATATGACATCTGAAACCCAAATCAAAGTTGTAGACATTAACAAAGGTTTGTGAGTTAAGCACACCTCAACAAATTCTTCCTAATTCACCAGCCCTACCAAACCCCTACCCACACATATCAGCATTGTACAACCCACTTTGATCAGCTGATTATCATATTATACATTCCTTTTAGATTCTTAGTATCTTGTGACATGTAGTACCCATCTTTTAGAAATGGAAAAGTTGCTAGATCAGTGGTGCTCAATCTTGGTTGCATATGGAAATCACTTGGGGAAGTCTTAAAAATACCATGCCTAGGACTCAGCCCTAGAGATTCTAGTCTGTGGTGCCATCTGGACATTAGGATTTTTAAAAGTCTTCTAGGTGATTCTGAAGTGCAAATAAGGTTGTAAGCCATCTGGGCACCAAGGATATTGCTTAGTCCAGAGATTCTAAAACTTTAATGTGCATATAAATCACCTGGGGAAAACTGTGAAAATACAGATTCTGATTCATTAAATGGAAAATGAGGTTCTGAATTTTTTTGCAAGACCCCAAATGATGATGATGCTGGTTGTTGAATGCTACATTTTGGGTAGCAAGAGCCACAATCATTGCTTTCCCATTTCTAGAAAATAATAATACGTGGGTGTGCGTGTTTGTGTGTGTGTGTGTGTGTGTGTGTGTGTGTGTGTGTGTGTTGGTGGCTCTGGCTGCCCGAGGCCTTACGCACTCACCCCAGGACCAAGGGAAATGATGTCTTGACTTATCTGTGTCCCATTTTACTGAACACCAATGGCACAGTTGTTGCATATCTTTAGCTCAGACCCATAATTTTGTTACCATTATCCAATACCTATAGAAAAGACAAATACCAGAGTTATACAATTGAAGACATAAACTATGTGTGTATTGCCAAAGGGGATGCAGGTTATCAGCAGGTTGTTCTGTACATAAACATGGAAATTTAGGATATTCCAGAGTTAAAGAAGCACAGTCAATGTAAACAAAATGAAGAGGAGAAGGTCATACGAGATTTGAAACAGTTATTAAATTTAAATATTTGTCCCTTAAGCTGGCTGCCCAGTATTGCTCAAACCAGTTTGTATTTCTCCATTTGTAAACCTAACTTAGCAAATACCTAACTATTTTGAAACTAGTACAAAGGGGATAATCAGGACTGAATATAGGGAAATAATTTTAGCATCTCTGCAGCTTTTAAAGGTTCAACAGTATGTGTATACTCTAGAGCTAGAAGAGAGATGTAAATGAATATATTATTGTTTGTAGCATGTACAACAATGAAATTTCTTTCATTACTTTCTAAATCTAATAGTTCAAAATGTGTTTCAACATGTTGGAGAAGGAAAAATCATTTACTATATAGCTAACATTTTCTACTTAATTGCTTATAAATCTTATGCTTACTTTATTTTTATGAAAGGTAAAATTAAATTATTGCTGCCACCAACAGGGTGTTTTAACTTCCATTTTAACAAAAATGTAGATGAAAGATTAGGGATAAAAATTTCAATGAATAGTGGCTGATTCTAGGAGTTTCTGAGCATCCCCCAAATGCTGTGCTTGTAAAATCTCCTACATAGAAATATAGCTATATAGAGGGATTGCATCTTCTGTGCAGACCCAGTTGGGTCTGCACATGAAATTAAACTGATCAGTGGAAGATACATGTCCCCAGATTCTCATGGGCCATTTGTATCAATAATTAAATCATGTAATTTTGTTTCTTTGTGTATATTATTTGCTGTCCCACAGTAAGTAAAATAATAGAAATAGTGCGTTCAGTTTAGAAATAGCTAAGCCCAGTACCACACTAGGAAGTGGATATTTCTAAGGTTATTTGACAAGGATTTCAAAATCCCTAAGTGGGCTACTGTTGGTGAATTTTCTAGCATGAAACTATGTTCTTGAATCATCTATAAACTCGAAAAGCCCTAAGAAGTATATCTTACAGGTTAGTGGAAATGGATATTGACTTAGGTTTTAATGAAAAAGTTTCCCGATTTTAGCTGATGATTCAGGTGGTAAAATTTCTCTTTTTCTGAATTCTCTGCCTATCGGTACACTCCTGCAAAGGTCACCATCGAATGAGTCAACATCATTTTGTTGACAATTTCTAATAGAATCAAATTGTGTTGCTCACATCTTCTCTAATAGAAGGAAAAATATTTTATCCACTATAAGGTTCTCTTTTTCTTTTTTTTTTTTTAATAGCACAAAATTTTATTTGCTAAGCTTAACAAATTAAACATCTAAAGAACAAATTATTACAATGATATTGAAAGATACTTTTATTGGCTTTTTAAAAGACAAATGCAAATGAGAATATTTGAAAATTAATTTTCAAAAGTATCTTAAA
>NW_012148541.1:711354-719799 GCF_000956105.1 Propithecus coquereli | reverse complement strand
AATGAATTTCAATACTTCAGAAATTTGAGTACATCCATGGGATTATTTGATTTCCCAACATCACTCCCTCAAAAGTACTCCATGACATATGTTTATTTTTTAAATTAAAATTTATTTCCTGTAATTTGGAAGATTATATTTGTTCATATACTAGAGTATTATAAAATTGTTCTTTAAAGTTATCTCTTTAAAAACCAAGTCTCCCTCCAATATTAGAATGTGTTACACCAGGTGGCCAATAAAAATCTAAGATTCTCCCAGCCAAAACTAGCTATAGCATCAACAAACCAGCTTAGACTAAAAGATAAAAAATAATTCTCACATGTAAGTATATTCTGCATATGAAAATAAAAAGAATATAATAAAGCGATTGTAAATGTCTTCGTTGAGTCCATAAACATGCTATTTTGGAAGTAAAACTCTTATTTTTAACAACTGTCATCACTAAGAAAGTGTCTACGTTACAAAAGCTTTGCACTTTCAGAAGCTGGTCCATAGTAATGGTGCTTAATTGATATGGGGAAAATGTCTAATCTTCTAGAGATGAAGAGACAGAGGAGAGAAAAATGAAACAGTTCAAATTTTCACAGCTCTATTCTTCTGTCACCAAGCAACAATCATCTTTTAACAGCACTTACCCTTCTTCGCCAGGGGCCTTTGGGAAATACTACCTTCTAAGCCATGGTTTCATGGTCATTTGCCATGTGGTAATCCTTTCTTCATCTGGAAAAATATAGGTCATTCAGTATGAAATATCTGATTTCAAGTCAGAAGTTTAGTTTATTATATTGCAAAAAAGAAGCAGTAAATTAATCAAAGTATGTGCCTGAACTATTGACACACTTTTGCCATCTTAACAGTAGCTCATTTATGCAGCAGTGAGAAGGCTGGAGAGTGAGTGGTGATGTGATAGTGAAAGGTGTTTCCCACAGCTTATTGAGAATTGAATATATGTCCTTGCAATAAGTGGTCTACACCCTGGAAGAACTGATAGTCAGTTGGTGTAAGGTCGGGTGAATACAGTGGATGACAGAGAACAAAGTTTGAACAGCATTGTTTGTGTGACATGTGGTCGAGCATTGCCTTTCAAGAAGATTGGCCTGTCTCTATTGATCAATCTTGGCTGCTTAATTGCAAGCATCATCATCATTTTGTCCAATTGATTGAAGTAGATATCTGCTGTAATCGATTTACCAGATTTCATGAAGCTGTAGTGGATAATACCAGCGCTGGACCACCAAACAGACACTATTAGCTTTTTCTGATGAATATTCAGTTTTAGACTGTGTTTCGGCACTTCATCGTTATCCAATCATTGTCAAAAAGAATCCATTTTTCATCACATGTAACAATATGATGTAGAAATGGTTCACCTTTATGTCGTGATAGCAAAGAAAGGCAAACTTCCAGACAATTTCTCCTCTGATGCTCGTTTAATTCGTGTGATACCCATCTATCCAACTTCTTTACCTTGCCGATTTGTTTCAAATGGTCCAATATTGTCGGAATAGTAATGTGAAACCGTGCTGCTAATTCACACGTAGGTTGATATGGATTTGCTTTCACTAGAGCTTTTAGCTCATCATTTTCCACCTTGGTCTCAGGTTACCAACTTGGCTGATTTTCAAGATTAAAATCGCCAGAACAGAACTTCTGAAACCATCAACGTACTGTGTGTTCATTACCCATATCCTTCCCAAACACTTTGTTGATACATCGAACTGTCCACTGCATTGGTTCCATGACAGAACTCATATTTGAAAATAACATGAATTTTTACTTATCCATGGTTTCACAAAAATTGCTCTTAAAAAATGTGAAAGATAATCACAAGCCAAAACTTGCATTTGAAAGTCTCAGGATAATACTCACTAGATGCCGGTCAGGCATGTCGCGGGTAGAGCAAGTGGGGTGGGTAAACCCACAGCTAGTGGAGACGGGCCGCACTGTAAGGGGAAGGTCACGCTTGTGACCCTGGCTTGAGCAGGGGCAAATGCATTTCATGTAACCAAAATGTTTGTACCCCAATAACATCCTGAATTTAAAAAAATAAAATAAATAAAAAGACTCAGGATGTACCTTCACAATTATAAACATAAAACAAGAAATGTCAAAGTGAAATGTCAGTGATATCAACTGTCAAACTTAGTACTTAAGGAAATTGGACATTTCATATTTAATAACCTAATAAATAATCTTGACATAAAGTGTTAGTTAAGGGGGCTTTGTACATAGGCTATTTCACTCACAGTTGACAATTTAATATTATAAGCACAAAAGGACTAAACCTAACACAGTCTTCAAAATCTTGATATCTTGTTCTAGTTTCTGAGAATATTTGCACTCTTCCTACTTTGTAATATTTCTTAGACACCATAGGAAGCCCAAAGATCTGTACCCCAAGTGAGAAAGAGAGTGCTGTTAGTACCTGATGTCACTGTCAATTTTCTCGAGCACAAGGGAAGCAGATAACCTTGTTCGCTAGAAAGCAGTGACTAGGTTGTGTCTACTGACAATCCCTTTGTCTTCCCAACCTAAGACAGAAAGGGTGGAGCACAGTGGGAGTATCTTCAGTATTTCAACTTCTGAAATAGTTCAAAGAATGATCAGTTACTAGGAGAAAACTGAGAAACCAAGACAAATATTATCTGATTAATACTCACTATTTATCTGTACCCCCAAAATATGCTGAAATAAAAGAAAAAGAAAAAAAATATTAACTTGAGTGCTTGAGTAGAAAACTAAAGGGCTTTCTTTGAAAATACCATTTGACTGAAACCTGTTTCTTGGAGTTTTAAATCTATCACCTTCTGCCTTATAAATAAGAGTCAGTTACTTAATGTAGGGCTTGGCAAAGAAAAGTGAGTCTTACCTCAAACACTCCTTCTCTGTCTTGAACATCTTACTCTGATCCCACTTAGTTTGCACATATCCTACTTTAACTTACATATATTTTATAGAATCTTCCCAACTGCCCTATGGAGTGTGAAAAAATTTTTTCTTTTAGCTCACTAATTTATTACTGATGGAGATGATTTTACATGCCTATCTCTACAATTTCTTACTAGAAATATAATTTCTGGAAGCATAGTATAATGGAATTATGCTATAAAACCACTTGGACAGTCCAAAAATTTTCCCTATATATTTATTCTTTTGGAGCTCACTGATGTGGTCTTTCAGAGAACCATTAATAAAAATATTAATAGCCTCAAATTATATTCACTAAATCACTGCATTTATTTTCTAATGTTCTGTTCCATTTTTTCTAATGATAATCTGGAAGCTTAGGTATTCTTGAACAGAACTTTAAAAAGAATTCAAGATGTCATATTGAATGGGTCTGTTATTTCTAAAATATCTTTTCTGTATTAGAGTCTTTACATTTGCTGACTCACACTTATTCTCAGTTCTATACTTTGGATCTTTCTACATTCTTTAAATTAGATTGGTTTGCCTAATGGCTACCTTACACTCCAGTAAACAAATGTGATGTAATTTTAGTTTACATGAGTCTGTCCTCATTAAATTTATGCAAGGAATGTGCATTAAGTTACTGGGTTAAAAGATGTTAGCAACGGAGTCAAGCTAGAAAACATTAATGATATTCTCACAGCTTGAATCTCCAACATTTCAGGCTAGTTTGATATAATAGTTGCCTAACAAAGTGGGAAAAATATTATTGGGAGGGCTTCTTGAAAACAATACGTAAGTTTAAATGTATTAAATGATGTGATAATACTTATAAAAATTTCCTGAAGCTTTTTTTGGAAAAGAACTGAATTTTTTCCTGGCTATCTACCTCTTATCATTCACGTGTCTATTCCCAACAATAATCATAATAGTTAAAACATGGAACACTATGTGCCTGGGATCGCACCTTGCATATGTTTTATAGAATCCTCACAACTTCCCTATGAAGTAAGAGCAGTGAATACCCCTCATTTTATAGTTGAGGGTATAGAGGCACAGAGAGTCAGTAACTTAGCTAAGTTCACAGATAATAAGTAACATCCACATTTTTAACTTAAGTAGTGTGACACGTGACTCTACTAAACAACTTGCACCTTTAACCGTTATCTCCTTTACTGGCTATACATATGTGTATGTGTACATGTGTGTGTGACAAATTTATAAATTACCATGACAACAAATACATCATGGCTTTTTTTTCCCTAAAACTAATGCAAAATAAAATACTGAATTAATATAATGCAATGGTTAAAAATATAGACTCTGGATTGTCAAGAATAGAATCCCAGCTCTTCCATCTTTTACCTTTATATACCTGGCCAAGTTACTTAACCTCATTAAGCCTCCATTTCCCCAGCTATAATATGGTAATACTAATAATAATACTTACCTCATAAAGTTATTTTTAGAGAAACGAACAGCAAGTACAGGAAAGAAAAAAAGCATTTATTGAATATCTATATGTTAGATACTATACTAGGTACTAAGATTCTCATCGAGTCCTCTTGGCAACCCTGTAAGATAAGTATCCGTATCCCTATTTTACAAACGAAGGAACTGAAGTTCAGGGATAAGTGAGTTACTCAAGGATACAGGTTAGTAAGTGGCCAATCCAGGATTAGAATCAGACCCAAACCTATTTGGTCACAAAGCCCATGCACCTTCCCACTATACTACTTTGTTTTTTTGGTGAAGAGAAATGGTTATTGATAGGGAAGATGGAGTGACAAAGATCAATTTGACCATATTCACAATTTTGCTGAGGATTGGTCATTTACATTTCTATTTCTGGATGTTTGGGGACAAGATGTGTTCCATAAATATCCATTGTACCCCAAGTAAGTTTATTTTCTTTTGTCTCAGCTAGCAACATGTACAACATCAGCTCTTTGCAACAGAAAAATGTCCAGATGACGGATACACTGAAAGCCCTGACTTCAGCATTACACAGTGTATCCATGTAACAAAAACATTTGTATCCCCTTAATATTTTGAAATAAAAAAGGAAAAAAAATAGATTTGATGATGGAGTGGACACTTTTAATTCATTTACATATTAATTCATCAGATATTTACTGAGCCACTTCTATGTGCCAGGAACTGTGTTAGATGCTGAGAAGACAGGGCTTGAAAGAAAGAAAAGAAAAAGAGAGAGAGAAGAGAGAAACAAACAAACAAGTAGGAGGCAGGAAAGGAATTAAAAACAATCCAAAAAGCAAAAAACAAAACAAAAGCAGCAACTGCCCTTAAAGGGCTATTGCATTAGGGCATGTGGAGAAGGAGTAGGCAAAGGGAATCCATTGCTACACATCATACATTTTTTTTTTCTTTCTGGCTCCCAGAGCAGAATGATATCTCTGGGAATTGGTGCCGTAAGACAAAGAAAACCAGCTAAAATGGTTGCTCCAGTCCACCTCCATTCAGCTTCCAGGGGAGTAATTTCCGAAGACCCAGTGCCTGAAGAATTGGGAATATAAAAACATAGGAGGGCTTAACATTCTGATATGTCTTTCCAAAACTGGATGAAATGTTCCCTTTGTAAAAGTGCCTTCATATAAAGAAATAAACTGAGTTTATTTTTAAAAGTTTAAGACGGTTTAACACTTAATTATTTAAGTTGTTTTAACTTTTTTCTCGCATGCCAATTTTTCCAAACACAACAGAAAAAGAAAAGAAAGAAATAAAATGATTATTTCAAAAGGCATAGCAGAAAAAGGTGTCGGGGGCAGGGGGAGTTCTCTCATAGCCATGAGATCATGGAACCAAAATACTTACAAAGTGGTTTTTCAACTAAGGGTACTTTTCCAGTAGTATTCCTCATGAATATATATTTTTTTCAGTGCTGATAGCTGGCTGCGTGCATCCACAGCATGAAGTATGTTTTGTTCATATTCTTTTCAAATAAATGGCATTATTGCTAAGAATGTGGGTAAGAAACAAATTTCAAAAATATGTAGCCCATTCCATCTTATTGATTACATATTTCTGTGAAATAGCATGAAACTCATGCACAAAGCTGACTGGTTAAAAGATGATTACAAGTGAATAACAAATTTGTGGAAAAAGAAAGAAGATGTAGAATATAAATGTGGGCAAGTCTGACTTTAGAAAAAAATCTCATTTCCCAAATTATAAAGGAAGAAAAGATGTCCTTCTGGAATGGATGACTAAGTAACACATTTTCCTGCCTGTATCTCTTGCCTTGTAAGTCATTTCTTTGAATGTCAAAGTTGCCAAGGTCATCTTTGACAGTGTGTGTGTGTGTGCATGTGTCCGTGCATGTTCATTTGATAGTCTCACATTTTCAAAAGCTCAACATGTCCCAAATTGCTAAAATTCTATACAGAGCTCTAAATAATATAATCCCTGGTATAAAGTTAAATGACTCACGGTACAGGGGATTTCAGTACTGACCAGCACTGCTGTTAATTTCTGAAAGAAACGTATATGTTCTCATATCTTTGAATGTTTACCTTTAAAAATATTTTTGCTTTATCTAGTAGGAAAATAATAAGATTTAAATACAGAATTCACCTTTTTATTTCTGATTTTTTTACGTAGGTTATTTTCCATAATTTTTTTGTTTCTTGGTGGAGGCTAATTCATCTTCCTTATCTTACGGTGCCACCTATTGGTAAATCTGAAACATTGCAGATTTTTGAAACGCAAACAAGGACAGAAATGTTCCTAAAGCTCATTTCACTTTAGTAGTGACTTTTAAAAAATTTATTTGTATTTATTTCAGCATATTATGGGGGTACAAATGTTTAGGTTACATATATTGCCCTTTCCCCACCCGAGTCAGAGATTCAAGCATGTCCATCCCCCAGATGGTATGCACCCCACACTCGTTAGGTGTGAATATAGCCATCCCCTCCTACCCCCTCCCACCTGCCCAACACCCGATGAATGTTATTACTATATGTGCACATAAGTGTGGGTCAATTAAGTCAGTTAATAAAAATTTGATGGTGAGTACATGTGGTGCTTGTTTTTCCATTCTTGAGATACTTCACTTAGTACAATGAGTTCCAGCTCTACACAGTATAATACAAAAGGTGCTAGATCACCATTGTTTTTTGTGGCTAAGTAGAACTCCATGGTATACATATACCACATTTTATTAATCCACCCATGTATTCATGGGTACTTGGGTTGTTTCCACATCTTTGCAATTGTGAATTTTGCTGCTATAAACTTTCTAGTGCGGAAGTCTTTTTTTTTTTCACTTATTTTCTTTATTATTATTATTATTTCAGCATATTATCGGGGTACAGATGTTTAGGCTATGTATGTTGTCCTTGCCCCCCCCCGAGTCAGAGCTTCAAGCGTGTCCACCCCCCAGATGTTTTATAGAATGACGTTTGTTCCCTTAGGTAGATGCCCAGTAATGGGATTGCTGGATCAAATGGTAGTTCTACTTGTAGCTCTTTGAGGTATCACCATATTACTTACCACGGAGGTTGCTGATAACTACAATCTATATAGAACTCAGGAAAATCACCAAGAAAAAATCAAACATCCCTATAAAAAGTGGACAAAGGACATAAACAGAAACTTTTCAAAAGAAGACAGAATAATGGCCAAAAAACATATGAAAAAATGGTCAACATCCCTAATCATCAGGGAAATGCAAATCAAAACCACAATGAGATATCACTTATCTCCAGTGAGACTGGCCTCTATCAAAAATTCCCAAAACAATAAATGTTGGCGTGGATGCGGAGAGATAGGAACACTCATACACTGCTGGTGGGACTGCAAACTGGTAGTGAAGTTTTGATAGACAGCAGTGCGAGATCCTTGCTTTTGCCCTTAGAATTATTAGTTCCTAGGGGGAAAAGCAATATGTAGCCATTTTCACTACTCTTTCCTCCAGACAATTTGATCTAGGTGCTTTTGATAGCAGTTATTTAGTAAGTCCACCCCCTTAGATCTGGGAAACCACTGTAAAAATAAAAATGGACGATTTGGGCTTCTATATTAGATCTTGCTATTTTAGAGGGAGAATGAGGCAAGACATTTTTCTTCTCTGTCCATGATGAGAAAGCTTCTCAAGAGCAACTATGTCCTTCCCAAGGACATACCAAATCATCATATACTTTTTGAAGAGCCCCATTTGATAGATTTTTATATAGCCTGAAATGAAACTGAAGGAGTGTATGGAGGGGCTACCAGGTAGTGATTACAGAGATTTTGCTCTAGAGCTCTCTATATCCCTCATCTCTGTAGGGGTAACTCTTTTACTCTGGACCTGAGTGCAGGGCTGGGCCCCACCTTGGTATTTGGGTAATTTGAGTGTGGACCTCTCCAGGTTGTCTCCCTCTCACCAGAGTTGTGAGACATGTGCTATAATATGAATAACTTAATGAAACTATACCATCTTCACGGATGGGTGTAGGAGGTTCACTTCTTGCCCTTTGCTGATTTCAAAGCAGTGAATAAAGCCTGAATTGCCTATTATGAGAGAGA
>NW_012148541.1:700329-710124 GCF_000956105.1 Propithecus coquereli | reverse complement strand
CCCTAATAATTGGCTGAGCAGATACTCAAACCTAGGTCAACCTCACAATCATCATATGAAGGCAAACAGGAGGTCCTATGGATAAACAGTTTTGGAGAGATCTGCAGAACTTCCCAGAAGAGATGATCATCTAAGCTGAGACCTGAAGGACGAATGGGGAGTTAGTCAAGCAATTCAGGGATAAGAATGTTTTAGGCTAAAGGAAAAGTATAAGAAGGCATAAAGAGAAAAATCGGGTTTGTTTTAAGAACTGTGAATAATTCAATGACTGAAGCATAATGCATAAGAGGGGTAGTGAGGGGAAATCATCATTAAAAGATTAAGAGATCATGGAAAACCTTACTTGCCAAGTTAGAGAATTCAAAATTTATCAAGAAGAAAATGAGAAACCCATATTAAGCAGGGGAGTGACATGATCAGACTTATGTTTTAGAAAAAATCTACTCTGGATCAAGAAGACAAAATGGATTGGAGAGGAGCAAGACTCGAAATAAGAATAGTTAGGAGGATGTTTGGATTATCCACAGAAGCAATTATAGTGATTAAAAGAGTTGCTGTGGATATGCAGAGAAAGAAACAGATTTGAGAGATATTTGAAACTTATAGAAACGACAGGACTTGGAGACTGAATGTGGGGGGTGGAGAAGAGGCAAAATTCAAGTATGACTTTTAGGTCTCTGGCTCAGACCCCTGGTGAGTACAAAAATTGAGATTGAGAGAAAGATTTTGGAGCTTATGGATTTACACATACTTGCTGTATTCCTCTTTGGTGAACTGCTATTGGCCTTTTTAAAACATCCCATGGGGAAACTACAAAGTCTCCTATAGAGATAGAATATTGGAATACCTTTTCATTTGATTAATATTCACAGGGTGCATTGTTCCCATATGGTGTTAGGCATTGGGAAAGGATAAGAGAAAGAAGTATAAGCTATGGCATCTCCCCTCTAACAGTGAAGACAAAAGATAAAAACCCAAAAATACATAATAGTAGTGACTGCCAGAATATATGAATATATAGCAAAATCAGCTAACACTTTTACAGTGTAGTAGCATATTAGTATATATACAGGTTGAGTATCTCTTTTCTAAAAATCTGAAATCCAAAATGCACCAAAATCCAAAACTTGAGCAGCGACATGACTCCACAACTGGAAAATTCCACACTTGACCTCATCTAACAGGTCACAGTCAAAACACTGTCAAAATTTTGTTTCATGCACAAAATTATTTAAATTAGTGTATAAAATTACCTTCAGTCTATATGTATAAAGTCTCTTCCCCAAGATACCTCATTATGTCTATGCAAATATTCCAAAATCTGAGAAAATCCAAAGTCCAAAGCATTTTTTAACCCAAGCATTTTGGGTAAGGGATATTCAAACTGTTTTAGTCTGGATAGGCTACCTGATGCTGTGACTTAACCCAACAAACTTCTGCTGCAGGTCTATTCAACTCTCCAGAACGATGTCTTCAACAGCATGTCTATATTTTGAGAATGTTTGTCTTAGGGTACTTCCTCTTTCCTGGCAGAGAAAGTCAGGAGGTTGACTTTGAGATGGTGGTAGTGTGGGCAACATCAGAGAAATGTGGTCCTTCTGCATGCCCCAAAGTGGAAGGGAACAAAATATTGGTGAACAGTTGTAATATCTATAACATTACATGCCAAGCACTAAGCTAAGTCTTTTGTAAACATTAACTTCTTTAATATCTACAAAAGACCTAATGAGTTAGGCACTATTGTTAGTCCTGTATTACAGATGCAGAAACAGACACAGCAAGGTTAAGTAGCTTGTCCAAAGACAAATGTCTAGTAAATGGTTTAATTAGGATTTAAACCCTGGGGACACTGACTCAAGAGTTCTGTCTCTTAAGTTCTCTGCTATGCTGATAGACTTGACAACTCTTCTGCTTATTCACGAAGTAGAAAAGGTCAATGTAGGAAACTGGTATGTCTTAGTTTGTGAATGAGAATCGTGTGTTTGAGGAACAGAGAGGAGAATGGATTTCCTGAAACAGGATGTTGTCTTGGGAAGTAATGCAAACTAGGGTTATCAAACATCGTATCCTTCTGAAAGTAATTTAGAACAGTCCTGGGTAGATGCGGAGAACCTTCCTGCCTAGCTGGCCTCATATGAACAGTGCTGCAAGAGCTGCACGTGGCACCCAGCCCAAACCAAATATGGGTACACATGCACACAGTTAACACTTACTTTGTTAAAACCACAAAGCCACCATTAGAATTTTGTTTTTTTGCTCTCCGGGCAATTAATCAGTTAGTAAATATTTGTTGAAGCCCTCTCGTGCCAGTCACATTGCTTAGGTTCTAATGACCAAGTTAGTGACACTGTGCTAGTTACACCACGGTCCCTTCAATAATCTAGCTGCTATCCTCTATCAGTTACCAATTATTTGGTAACAGAAAATTACTCTGGTTAATTTAAGCAAATGGAAATTTTCTTGGGAAGAGAGCAGGAAAGAATTGGGAACAAGGGTTGCTCTTGACAGCTTAGAAGCAAACTGCGGAAACAATCTAGTCAGGGCCTCACCATGGTTAGGAGTGAATGAATGTCAACTGACTTTCATTTCTGTTATCCTCTATTCAAAATTCAAATTCTAGGAAGAAAGCGTCTGATATGTCTAGCTTGGTTTATATGGCTGCCCTTGAGTTTGGAAAAGTGGGGCCCAACTAGAGTACCAACAGACTGTATCCAGTAGGGAAGTGATTCCTCAAAAGAAAATAGAGGTTCATTTAGGAAGAGTGAATGGAGGCTGAGAATCCAAAAATCAAGTATCAAATTTGTTAAATATCAGACCTGTGAGTGACACATTTTTTTTCCATCAATACATCCTTAACAGCAAAAGAAAGTAAACACCTATCCCTAGGAATCTAACAGGTGTAGCCTAAAAATAGCCAGCCAAAGGACATGAACACACACATACACACACACGCCTCCTATCTTTGAAATTCATATGAACTTTCCATTTTACTTTATATACTCTACATCTTTATATTAGCATAAGTTTGAGGAAGACAAGCAAAAAAGAAACTATGGTGCTCATAATAATATCTAAGTCTTGTTGAGCTCTTAATCTGAAGCCTATCATATATACAGTATCTCATAATACACATAATTATATACAATACTTTAAAATGGAAACTATTATCCTTATTTTGCAGAGAAGGAAACTGAGACTCAGAGAAACTACACAACTTTTTCATTCATTCGAGGCCTGTTGAATCTAAAGCTCGTGCTCTTTACTGCTATGTTATGTTACATATTTATAATTTGCAGGCACTTTTGTTTTATGTTACTGGTAAATAGCATTATTTCTTTTGGACCTATTAATAATGGTAAATTTATTGATCTTTCATTATTCTAAAATTTCAAATAAAAGTCACTCTTTCAAGCTTTTACCACACTAGAAGCATCCACTTTTACAGGAATTGGTTTGGAAATCTTTTCTTCATGAATCTAAAAATAATTTCTCACTGTGATGAAATTATTTAAAAAGCTATTTCAATAGATTTATATATTTTCCATTAAACTTTAACAATTCCATTGAATATACAAAATTGTTTATTTACAGAATTGTCAAAGTGACAGTCTCTTTGCTTTCAATCATCTCAAAGTGATAACAGAATGCCTTTTTAGTCTGGCCATTTGTGATAACATACACCAAATTCTTGAAGACAGTTACTAAATTCCTCGTAGGTCTTATTTCAATGTATTTCTGGGAAAATACATTTGAAAATGCCTCTTTACATTCACAAAAGATCAGAAAAAATAATAATTCTGTAGACTATCTAGTGCTAATCTTTACTTGGCAATGAGAAGCACCACAATAGTGAAAAGTGTGAATGGAAATGACATTGTGACAGTTGAGCGTTCCAATATTTTGAATTCTCATGGATTTGTAAGAGGAAAATATCTCTTTCACAGTCCAAATGAGTGCTTTTTACTGAAGGTGGAAAAATGAAGCTATTAAAGTGGTCTCATTTCTCCAGGAAAATATTTTATGACTGTGTCTATATGATGCCCAGGCATGATTGATTTGGTGATTTCAATAAGGTTAAAGAAATCACACAATTTAGTGAAAAAATGAGTCAGAATAATAATTTGGTTTAGTGGCTCTGCTTGGTAGCCTTTTAACCTTCAACTGGTGTATTTTGTATATATAGATACAACCTGAGTCATTTATCTTCTCTGAATTTATCTTTCAGTGTGTCCCCGCTATAATCCGCATCATCAAAAACACCGATCACAATGTGAAGCTGTGAAATCTATGTTAAATAATTATAACCAGGATGCTTTCTTTTTATAACTGGTTGTAGAAATGAAAAGGGAAGTTGAAAAAAAGTACCCTGGAGACAAAATAAAGCCATGTCAAAAAAATATATTTCAAACCAACTAACATTTATTTATCTTTTTATCTTCTTTTTTAATAAGGATACTTAAAGCTTTGTCCCCTCCATTCTAAAACAGCATTATGCGTTAAAGGAGGGGAGAGATTACCTTTCTATTTTTGTAATTTTGAAAATACTTATAGTTCCTTCAATAAATACTTGAAGTTCCCATCTACCAAACATATAACCCCAAAATTTACTTGTACTTCTGTATTTTCTTTAAAAAAATAGAAAATTGTTATTAATATTAAATATAACACTACACATATTTGATTCTTTTGTTTATAGGAAGGAATATATTGATAAAGAATATGAATTAAATATCACAAAGCAGTAGCTGAGTCTTGAAGTACTGTGAAGAAAAAGAGTAGCCACATGAAAGTAGAAAAAATATGTGGAAGCCGTGTTTTTTCATGTTTTTAATCAACCAAACATTGATTATGGAGCATCTTATACTATGGTTCAGATTGATCTTTAAAGTGACTATATTTTCCTAAATTGATCTTCACATTATCAACAAATATTCCTTGGTTTTTGTTTGTTTGTTTGTTTCCTTTTTTAAACAGGGTTTCACTCTGTCACCCATGCTGGGGTACAGTGGCACAATCATAGCTCACTGCAGCTTCGAACTCCTGGGCTCAATCAATCCTCCCACCTTTGCCTCCCAAGTAGCCGAGACTACAGGCATGAACCACTGCACCCAGCTAATTGTTTGTTCTGTTTTTTGTAGAAATAGGGTCTCCCTATGTTGCCCAGGCTAATCTTGAATTCCTGGCCTCAAGCAATCCTCCAGCCTTGGCTTCTCAAAGTGCTGGAATTACAAGAATGAGGCACTGTTCCCAGCCAGCAAAACTTTCTTGATCACTAAGTGTAATGCAGGACTAGGCACAGTCAAAGGAACACTAGCATTAATGACAATGGTGTATTCTTCAAGTGTAGTAACAATTGAACCCCTCCACTTCAGATCCCAGAATCTATAACCAAATGGCCTAAAGATTAGAGTATGAATATGAGGTCACTGTATATGAATTTAATATGTCAGGTAAATCCCTTTGAAAGTAGCCTACTTCCCTTCACTCTTTCCTTCCTTTTTCTTTACATAAGTGTTTGTTCAGAGTTCAGTTTATAACACTACTGGGTACTATTAGGGACTCTGTACTAAAAAATAACTTGGCTTTTTGGGTAACATGGTAGCCTTCTCTTTCTCTTCATTTATCTAAAGCATAGATAAATCAAAAAATATAAACCATTTTCCATAAGAAATTATTTACTACAAATATAGGGTTCAAATAGGACTGAGGTAGCTCTCAATGCATTATATCTGATTAAATGCCATGGTAATATTATATCTCAGGGTTGTGGTATGACTAATATCAGACTCTTTTCAGAGCATCTCTTCTGGTCTGCTCAGATTTCTATCCTTTCTCTTGCACTGTGGAAAATTATTGAAGTTGACTGGATTCAATATCTGATTTTCCACTTAACTAACTAATTGAGTAGCAAAAGCTCATTTCAGATGACAAAGTAGTGGTTACTTCAGGATAAATGTAAGAAGGAAAAAAGCATAACTTTCTTTTTTCTTGTTATTTCCTCAGCCTGTTCCAAGCTAAAAGGAAAGATATGGAATGGTTTTTACTATTTATAATCTGTTTATGCTCTAACCATCTATATTTCAAGTCTCAAGAGCTCATAGTTTTTGTGGGTTTTTTGGGCACAATTTGCTAACTTATGAAACAGTTATGCTACACTATTAAAGAGTTTGCTCTATTGAGATCCGGAGCATCCCACTAAACTGACAATTAAAGGGATAAGAGCAAGCAGTATAGAAGAGGTAAAGGTTATTTTGTTTGAATAATCCAATTGTAGTGGAAATATCCTGATTGGAGTTTCTTTTATGACTGTCAAAGAACAATCTGACAAATTTATTATCAATAAGCATACCATCCTTTTTGAATTGGGAAAAACAAGACAAGAAAAAGCATACATAGTGAGAAAAGAACAAACATTTGTTGAGTGCCTAGTGTGGGCCAGATGCTTTATAATCCTTATTTAATATAAAAAATTGAAACTCACAAGTATAAAATCTATATTAGTTGCTAGGGCTGGCATAACAAAGTAACACAGACTAGGTGGTTTAAACAACAGAAATTTATTTTCTCATAATTTTGGAGGCTAGAAGTCTGAGATCAGTATGTCAGCAGTGTTGATTTCTTCTGTGGCCTTTTTCCTTGGTTTGCAGGTGGCCATCCTCTCCTTGTCTTCACACGGTCCTCCCTTTGTATTTGCCTGTGTCCAAATTTCCTTTTCTTATGAGGACACCAGTCATATTGGATTAGGGCCCACCCTAATGCCCTCATTTTATCTTAATTACATCTTTAAATACTTTATCTCCAAATACAGCCACACTCTGAGGTACTAGAGGTTAGAACTTCAACAGGCAAATTTGGGGAAGAGGAAGAGAGGAAGATACACAAGACAATTCAGATCATGAAAGTCAAGTATCTGCCCAAGATCACACAGCTAGTGATATTTGAAAGCTTGAATTTGCACCCAGGACCATCAGACTATGTAGCCATAGCTGTCTTTCTATTCAGTGAGTCAGTGATTTAGGAATAAAAATAGTTTGCATCGCTAAGAACTTATAGGAGTTAATTGTTTCCTCTTTTCAAAATAAACTACCATCGTTGCTCTCTAATATATATGAATTCACTTCTCTACTGCCCCAGAGGAATTATATCTCACACGCATCAATTTCTCCAAAATAATGTAGAGGCAGTACACGCTGAAGCATCCTTTTGGTTGTAGGCTGAGAGTCAGTTTATTCTGCCTGAAATCAAGAACCAGGTGGGAGAGGGAAGGAGGGTATGGGTATATTCACACCTAATGGATGTGGTGCACACTGTCTGGGGGATGGGCATGCTTGTAGTTCTGACTCAGGCCGTGCAAAGGTAATATATGTAAACTAAACGTTTGTACTCCTGTAATATTCTGAAATTAAATAAAAGCACCATGGTTTGCCCTTAGTTCAAGTCTAATGCAAGTTTCAGGAGATGGTTACTAAATCATGTTCACCTACTCTTTCTTTCTTTGTATATTTAAAACATTCAGAACAACAGAAAGACACATAATACAATATATTTTTGGCAGGATTGTGAATATAGCACAAATACACTTGTATATAATTGTAATAAAGCAAGACATTCTTCTGCATCTTCTTTAGACAAACATTTGAAAACATTAAACAGTAGCAAAGGGTAACTAAATACTGCCAGGCTATAAGACATAGCAACGCATTTTTGTATTCCAAGAAATATAAATATGTTTTGTAAAACATTCCCCTATTAAGGTTTCTCTTTTTAAATTTTCTTTTCTATAACATCATTTGTCTGTTTATATTTCAAGCACTCCTAATATCCCTGATTTAATAATTGCATCTGTGAAATAAAAAATATTCAAGCAAAATTGTTTCTAATTGCATCCCTTTTCCTTATATCCAATCATTATTGTTGGGAGAATCATAAGTCATTATCCTTGCTTGATGCAACAGAATAGAACTTTATAAGAACTTCTGTTGCACACATATTCTTTGAGTTTTCAAGGGCAGAAAGGTTAAACAGCAATGAGGAAGGTCAAGCCAGCAAAGTAAACGTCTATATTTCATAGAATTACTTGATTTACTTATCACTTTTCCTCGAGGTCGAACAGACATACTGGTGATTAAGTTAACTCCTTCAAATAGATTTATATGCTTTGGGAAATTTTTATTTGACCTATCCTGGGAGATGTTTTTATATAAAGTCTTTATTGTTTAACAATTTGGTAATTCTTAAAAGTGTTAAGGAATGAATAACAGGAATAAATATTAACCATTACATAATCCAGTGATGAATTAAACTTATGGGAGTAGGTGGGCATTTCAGGGAGAGGTGATAATGTTTCAAAAAGTTTTCCTGTTGCTTCATAACTACTGAATCTCATAATCTGCTAGGTTTACCCCGGAAATATATCATCTGTAGGTAACCCCAGCTGCATAGTTCTGTAGGTTTTCTCTTTTGGCATATTATATTTGTCCTATTACTTTTCTAGTCTGCAGCCAATCTCAATAGAAAGGCCAGTTGTTTCATAGTAGATAACGAAATAAAATTTTAATGAAATTAGACTGCAGAATAATAGGCATAAAAGTTTTACAATTAGAACACAGTGAATAGATGGTAAACAGAGTACAGACAATATCTTTAATTTGCTCCATCAGTCAAAACTAAAAAGTCTCCTAAAGAATACCTGCACCTCTCACTGTGTCTTATTATCTAAGTGCTGTATTCATTGACTGTTGACATTACATTTTTATCAAGTTTTGTTGGATAATGGATTCCTACAGTCTTTCTTTCTTCTTCCTTCCTTCCTTTCTTCCTCCCTTCTTCCCTTCCTCCCTTCCTTCCTGATTCTTTCCTTTCTTACTTTCTCTCACTCCATCACCCCAGCTAGAGTGCAATGGCATCAAGATAGCTAACTGCAACCTCAAACTCCTGGTCTCAGGCAATCCTCCTACCTCAGCCACCTGTGTAGCTGGAACTAAAGGCACGTGCCATTGTGCCTAGCTAATTTTTCTATTTTTAGAAGAGATGGGGTCTCAGTCTTCCTCAGGCTGGTCTCAAATTCCTGAGCTCAAGCTACCCTCCTGCCTCAGCCTCCCAGAGTGCTAGGACTACAGGCATGAGCCACTGTGCCCAGCCCTCTACAGTCTTATCATGTAGTTTTTTATTTTTTATTTCAAAATATTAGGGGGTAGATACAAATAATTTTGTTACATGGATACCATGCATAATGCTTAAGTTGGAGCTTTTAGAGTGCTCATCACCAGAATGGTGCTCATTGTACCCGACATGTAAGTTTTTACCAGTCACCACTTGCCACGTTCCACGCCCTTCTTGGTTTCCAAAATTCTTTACATCTCTTTGTGCACATGTGAACCCACTGTTTAGCTCTCAATTATTAGAGAGCACATGTGGTGTTTTTATTTGCATTCCTAAGATACTTCACTTAGGATAATGATCTCCAGTTCCATCGAAGTTGCTGCAAAAGACATTATTTTATTCCTTTTTTTCTAGTCATGAAAAGAAGGGCACTTAGGTTGATTCCACATCTTTGCAATTGTGAACTGTGTGACAATAAACATTCAAGTGTAGGTGTCTTTTTGATAAAATGACTTCTTTTCCTTTGGGTAGATATCTAGTAGTAGGATTGCTGGATAAATAGTAGGACTACTTTTAGTTCTTTGAAGAGTCTGCATAATATTTTCCATAGAAGTCGTATTAGTTTGCAGTTGCAGCAAATGTACAAGTGTTCCTTTCTCTCTGCATTGATACTAGCATCTATTGTTTTCTTTT
>NW_012148541.1:688645-699284 GCF_000956105.1 Propithecus coquereli | reverse complement strand
CATTTTATTAATCCACTCATGTATTGATGGACACTTGGGTTGTTTCCACATCTTTGCAATTGTGAATTGTGCTGCTATAAACATTCGAGTGCAGGTGTCTTTTTTATAGAGTGACTTTTGTTTGTTCCTATGCTTTAAGGTTGCTTTGGCTATTCAGGCTCTTCTCAAGGGAGCATATGATAGTCTTGTAACTAAAGTTGTGTTGATTGGCCAATCAGCTTTGTTCTTCTGGTACTGCCTAAAATGCTCATTTTCTTTGAGTTCTTTAAAAAGGTCATATTCTTTACTGCATCAGAACCTTCACACATATGTCATTCCCTCTCCCAGAATATATCCCACCAGTACACATGCACTCTTTGCCTACCTAATGCTTATTCATTCTTTAGTTCTCAAGTTAAATAGCACTTCCTCTGAAAGGATGTTGCTCATCATCACACTATAATCAGCTCTCACTTATTTTATTCTTTTTCGTAGCCTTTGATTTTCTTCTTTTCTATCATTTCATAAAATTTTTACCCACATATAAACATATGCATATGTCTGTTTTCCACATTACACGGTAAAATGCAGATTATCTTTATTTGTCACTATAAATCCAGAACCTGAACATTAGAAAGCATTTAAAATACTTGGTTGAATATATCAATGCATGGATGACCTATTTTAGTTACCATTTTAGTACCTAAAATTCAAGATACTTGCCATGAGCTGGTAGAGGTATCATTTTATGAAATAATGACCAAGAGACTTTGGTCATTTCAGGTATAGCTAACTCTCAAACATAAAACATGGGTTCCTACTTTGAAAAGTGTTTTCTGCTAAATACAGATCTCTTAATGAAACTAAATAAATACTGATTACATGATTTACCAATGCTGAAATAAAAGAATCAAAGAAAATGACTTAGAGGCCTCCTATTTGCCAATTGACCCATTTTCTGTATTGTTTGCTGCTGAATTCCTAGAATTCAGAACAGTGAATACCACTCTTTGAGTAGAAACTCTATATTCAATATTTGTTGAATGAATAAATTGTTCAATAGCTATTTAGTTTAATTAGTGACTTCTCTCTATAATCTTACTCTTTGTCTTTTCCCCCAAGACAGAATCTCCTAATATTATATTTTCTTAGGACTACTGGCATTCATACAGTTTGATAATCAACTTGTTTCTTTGACCATAGCTCCTATTACTTCTAAATTAATAAGATTTACTATTTATTGATCATTTACTATGTGTCAAGTAATTTACAAGCATTATCGCTAAAAATGAAGATAACAATGCATTGTAGACATATTACCTCCATTTTACAGATAAGAGGCTACATTCAAGGGTGGTTAAATGATTTGTCCAGGATTATAGAGCTATTATTTATCCAAATAAGATAACAAACACAGGTCTGTCTTTCTCAAAATCCCGTATTTACTTTCCTATGTCATGTTCTCTACCTTAACTCTCTCTTTTAGTTGACCCCTAAAATCACAGAAAGAGATTTTTCCTCATAAAGACACTAAAGATGTTTCATTTATTTGTCAAATACTTAGCCCAAATTATTATTAAGTCATTGTTGTTTCTCTATGTAGATGCATGAAAAAATACTATTTCAGTTAAACATGTAAATAGATTTTTCCCAAACAGATAAAAATTTTCTCTAATTTGAAAGCCTCTCAAATTACATATCACTTTATTAATTCATTCTAATGTTTAATAACTCACTGTCAGCAAATCTTTCACATTTTAATTGTCATACTGATAATTAAACTAATTTCTTTGAAAACATGCATTCCCTCAATAAAATATAAGAACAACTGGCCACTGTTCTTCATGTTAAAACACATTTGGAGATTACAGGACAGATGTTAAAGGATCCCTAAACTTTCCCTTCTCTCCAGAAATAATCCAAGAACCTTTAAAATGTTCATTTTAATACTTCAAGAATGTACTGATATTATAAACCAAGAATATATTTTAACACTGCATGTGTTCACAAATATTACCCCTGTATATTAGTTCTCCACATTAGTAGAGGGATAGAAGGATGATACTTCCAAAAAATAAATAAATACATATGAAAAAAATGAAGATCTGTGTGTTTCAAGAAAGAAAAGTTTATCCTGTGGCTGCCTGTGTGGGACCAGTTGGCTATGTGACTTGGGAAAGGGAGTTAACTTCCCTCACTTCGTTTTCTAAAGTAGGGGGAGGAGAGGATATACTAGAGGACCTCTAAAGTTCATTTGAGCTCTAAAATACAAAAATATCTACTTTTTGACTCTTAAGTAATCACATGCTTTTTTTCACTTTGGTTTTGAAAATTATGGAATACACAATCGGAAGATATGGTCTTTAGCCGACTACATGCCATGATGCTTTTATAAAAATCTGTCACTCATTACACAGTGGATAGCTTATGACAGGATCAAAAAGAAAGTGTTTTAGTGTTACTACAGTTTGTAGCTTTAATCACACAATTTCAGAGAGAAACAACACAAACTATCTCATAGTCATCAAAATATTAGGTGTTCGGTGTTGTTAAATTCAAGTCATCTATTTCCATTTAAACACATTGCGTAGACTCCCTACCTCTAACAAGGCATAATTTAGGGCACCAAACCTCCAATCAATCTAATACCCAGTTCTCTGTCCCTCGATTATTTACTCCATTGGCAGACAATTTCATTAACCCCCTCCTGTGTAATAATTTGCTCTGCCACATGTTCAGGAAAAAAAAATTATTTCCTAGCTGTACAATTATGTGACCACAGTAAATGACAAGTGTTTCCCGAAATTCATCAAGGAGTTGAACTCTGACACCTGGCCTATTTGAACTAGCTTTAAACTAATGATGGCTTCTTTTTGTCCATTTGCATGAGAAATTTAGGATTTTAGATTTCCCATTAAAAACGTAGTGATACTTGAGGACTTGATGTATCAGGGCATCTCATGACATTTGCATTTCAGAAATGATCTGATAACACTGTGTTGAGGATAACAAGAAATTCATCTGGAGTACAGTACAGAATCAAAGCATCCAGTGCCTTCGTCTCTGCATTACTGATTTTATCTGAAGGATTCAGCAGTTCTCAGTATAATTGGGTTGTGTCCTTACCATCTGAAGAGTTTAACTGCCTCCACAGGGTTGAAAACAATTACTGAGAGTTTTTCAATGTAGGCAGACATAGGAGAGAAAATTACCCAGTGATTTGGAGCTTAGTGAAGATAGGCCAAAAGCAGGTGCTCTGTGGGACAGCCGTCATCCACGGAAGAATGCCCTTGTGAGCTTACCTAACAACTAGGGGCTATCACATTATTTTTCCAGCTCCACAACCACTAAATGGGACATACAGAGAGATATATTTACAGAGGTAAAATTCCAGCTGTTTCCATTTCAAAATAAGTCAAATCATAAAATGGTCAAAGAGACAATTGTTTTCTCAACATGTTTAGATCATCTAAAGTTCTGGTCATTCAGACTACTAAACAATCCAAACGGACAATTCTTTCATCAATTCATTCAATTAAATACTTGTTACAAAGAAATAATATGAAAGGTGCTAGGGACACAACAATAAAAAATAAGACACACTTTTTCCTCCTCAAATCACTTAAAATCTAGTATGGAGACAGACATATAAATATATTCAATATAGTGTTTGCCAATAGAATAGACACAAGATCTTATGGAAGTTCATACTTAGGCAGGCATCCAACCCAGCTTGGAGGTGTTCCCAAAGATTTCCTGAGAGAGAATAATTTGAGCCAAGGCTTGAAAGATTAGTAGTTTGCTAATCTGCTGGGTAAGGGAGTAGTGTATTCAAAGCAGAGTAAATAAGCAGAGCTCAGGGATGGCATAGACAATGGGTTGAAGGTGATACATACAAGACCATATAGTGTAGAAGCTAAGTTTTGAGAAACAAATTGTGGAAATTAGCTTGTTTTCTTATTATCTGCCATTTTCACCAAAAGTCAAATAAAGAACAATGCCAGTTAATTGAGGGGTCTGAATAATTAAAGGTTTAGGCAACAACAATGAATTAGCAGGGGAGGTGGAGGGATGAATCTAACTACAGTGCATAAAATACGACCCAAAATTTTGTGTTTTTAAAGAATTTGCAACTGACTAGGGTGTCAGGTTGAACAGCAGTGGGCCTGATTCAGGTTGTGTGTGTGTGTGTGTGTGTATGTGTTACTGTAATTGCCATCATGTCTTCTTCACAGCAACTTGAATTTACCACACAGATAAAGTGTATTGATCAGACAGGCTGCTTTCACTCAATCAGTCTCATTTTCTCTTTCTCTTCTTCCCCATCTCTCTCTCTCTCTCTCTCTCTCTTTCTCTCCCCACCCCCCGCATTTACCCCTCTTCTCCCTCCTCCCACCCCCTCCCTCTCTTTCTTTCTATCTCTACCATACCTTGTTCCCAAAAAAATTACAAGGCAGCTTAGTGTTTACAAAGATGCATGCAATATAGTAAGATAATATCAATTGATAGTAAGTGAGACTATGAGGCAAAGGAGAAATGAAAGCAGTAAAGTAGGAGAGAAATAAACGTGTGAAGTTAGCCAGGAAAAGCATTCCATAAAGTCCTATAAAATAGGAAAATGTGGGCCACAATGTTGATTCTCAGCTTTCTGGCATGCACCATGAAGGACACATAGTTACATGATTCACAGTGTCTACTAGGCGAGGACAAACCATTGTTCAATAGAAGCACTGTTTCTCCAATCCTCAGTTTCTCCCATGGGAAGACATTGCACACTAGTTTATCAAACAAAGCAAATCAGAGGCACAAATACATAAACTGCCTTAAATTTCCAGTGGATCTGTGACCATCTCAAACTTTTTTCAATGTGTTCTAAGTAGGTAATCATTTGTTTTCATGATGTGGGTCCAGTGTCACTTTATTTAGTTCTATGATTTTGGAGAATTTCTATGAAGCCTTTAAAACAAGAAAATTAATCATCATTATTGCTTAATGTTATTCCTCTAGCAACATATGCCAATGTATTTATGTCTTGGAATTCTTCCTCCAAGGTGACCTATATCTGTCCTATCACACAGCAACTATTAGCCTGCCTACATTGTAACTCAAGATTTACTATATGTGATCATATTGTAGAACAGAAAAAGATGAAATATACCGGTGTGATAACTATGAATTACTCAGTAATTTTCCCACAGGATGGAAAGAAATTTAAATTGGGAAATAAGATAGCTGGTGGATGAACCAATTCTGTTGTTGGCTTCAACTATGGTAAATATCATCTCATCAGTATCAGGTATCAAAGTTGTTAATTCCCATGGAAAGTAAAGAGAAGTAGCTGCATTGCAGAGAATGAAATATAATTACATAGCACAAAAGCACTTTTTTGTTTCAATAATCACGTTATATTACAAATACATTATCTCCACTGAAGAGAGGGTCATTTGTGAAATCAAATTTATTACCTGAAAGTTTTTCCCTTTTTAAAAGGGTTTTGTCTATTTGAAGAAAAGATTTTGATTCAAAGGTAAAAGGAGATCTACCAACCTACTCCCAACACCCTACAGGGCAACCTGCAGGCAAAAATTTAGCTGTCACAAATAGAAATCCTGTATTAAAACAAGTACATTTCACTTGTCAACTTTGTTCTGTGGTTCCAGTGGAGGGAATGGCCATATGGCCAGGGAGTCTTCAATTCTAAGAAGTCCTTACCTGTGAAAGTGAAACTTAGCTAATTAAGATGGGAAAAATATGAATCATAAAACAGGGATAGACATTTTTGCCCTGAGCTTTAAAATCTGTCACAGTTCAATGTGTGGGAGAAAATGTAGGTGTCTTTGCAACAGGCATTTAGAAGACCAGTTGTGGGGAAAATGTGAGAATAGGCACATTGCTGGCTGAAGTAACCCCAATATCTCTTGTAGAAGTGCTGAATGTGCTTCATTTGAAAGGAGCCTCAAAGAATGTTTTTCACCCATTGTTCATTAAATTGCCTGAATAGATAATACAGTTGCAATATTTTGAAAATTTTACATTTTAATATAGAAAACAACTTCTAAATATCCTTTTGAACAATT
Source organism: Propithecus coquereli (assembly GCF_000956105.1). NCBI lineage: Eukaryota > Metazoa > Chordata > Mammalia > Primates > Indriidae > Propithecus > Propithecus coquereli. The sequence continues at coordinate 693,228 of NW_012148541.1, read as the reverse complement.
GATAAATTCCTGTGTCTAAAGAACATTAAAGATTAGATTTTAAAGGTGACTCTTTCCAATATAGGAAGAAGTTACAATGAATAAAGACAAGCACCAATCAAGTCCAAAATCATAATTCTCAAACAAATTCTCCTGACAGTTGTTCAAGGTGATGGGGACATTTCCTGCTGAAAATTTATTAGAAGAGCACTTCTGGAAAGTGCCATTAATTGTGCAGTGGGATTATTTAGCTCATTAAGAGTTTTTCTTCCACGAGCTATTCTGTGTTCTATAGCCTTCCTAGTAGCAAGTTACATGCTTAGAGAATCAGCTCTTTCAGGGAACTAACTGGTACATGATTGTAAGATACCTTTCATTCCTGTGGCATTGCCTGGATTCAGGTAGCACTAGGGGATCCCTAAATTGGCATCTGCCTTAAGCATCTGAACACCTTGGGGGAGCTAGCAAAATAAACCTGTTTGATTACTATTGCCCCTGTTGATTTTAAAAAATAAGAATTTCAAATATTGCTCTTAAACTTGAATTTCTAGCCCTGATATAAATTGCAAATGCATTCTTTGTTTTTTAAACACATGAATACATTTCCTGCTGTGACTCATAACCTTTTGACTTATGTTAACAATGTTGAGGCTGGATGGCATAGGTAAACCTGGATGCCTGTCTTGTTTCAGTATCAGTTTGAAAGTAACCAGGTTGCCTAAGGAAAAACAGTAGCGAACAGATGGGCTTTTCAGAAACCTCATGATCTTTTCTCTCATGAATTTTCCCCTTGAGACAAAGGATAAAAAAGTAATCCAAAAGAAAGCAAGAGTCATAGTGAAGTAAAACATAGTATTTCCAGTTAGACAGAGTGAATCTTGGTGAAATTGATACAATTGCCAACAAAGTCTCTGCAGGTACAAGGCTTGACGATGTATCGTGTGACTTGGATATTGATTTGGACACTTATAATTAAATCTAACTTGCTTCCCCCGTTGACACATCTCTTCTTCCCTTGAAGGTAATCACTTCAGTGATAGAACAAGACTTAAGCCGCCAGGAAATAAAGGGCTTCCTTAGCCTAATAACTTATCTAGTAGTTCCTTATATTCCATTTAGTTTGGGAATCACCACCGTCTTTCACAATTCCCAAATGCAGTCTCTGGTTCAGCTATTCTTGAAGGATTGACCTCTTCCACTGCGTAAAATTCCCTTTCCCATAAACAGTTGGCCAATTTCCTTAAGAGGCCACTAGGAGGCAGCTCATGCATAACAAAGTGCCAGCTGAACTGTAGAGCAACTACCAAATTTCTCAGATATCTTAAGGAATTACTCTTTTACAGAATTGCTCAAGGCTCTCTAGAGTCAAGCTATGGCTTTAAAAAAAAAAAGTCTTTGAAGTATTATGCATGGGACACTTCTCTGAACTCCCTAAGATAGGGCTCAGGGTCTTTTGTCCAGTTCTTCCTAAAGTGATTTTGAGTTAAGGCAACATAAAGTGCATTGTTACCTCCCGGCAGTGTCCCAGGTCACATAACCAGGAGTCTAACAACCTTATAGTACATTTGCACAATTTTTCCCACAACTTTAAAAGATGAAAAGCCTATCTGGGATGAAATTTGTTGGCATCAGAGGTTGGATATATAAGCGTATGTGCAATGCCATGCCAACGATGGTTACCATGTGTGGAAGTAAATGGCGCTATCACCACCCACTCATGCAAGCTGAAACCCTAGAGATAATCTTTAACACCCTCTACAATCCATAGCAACATCTCACCACCAAATCCCATCAGTTTGACCTTCCAATTAAATGTTGATTCTGTCTACTTCTCCATCCATCATCAAACTGCAACACAGCCTCAGCCTCCTAAATCTTCTCCCTGCACCTACATGTGTCCATTACAATCTAATCCCCATATTGCAACTAGAGTGGTATTTTAGAAACACAAATGCTTTAATCACTTCTAGTTGTTTCTAGAATAAAATCTACACCCTTAATCTGGCTTATGAAGGCCCTGAATGAGTCTGCCTAGCTCTCCAACCTGACTTTCTTACTCTTCCCACAGTTCTCTGTGCTCCAGCCACAAGGAGCTTCTGTCAGTTTTTGCACTCCCCATGCTCCCTTATATCTCAGGGGTTTTTCCTGTGCTATTTTTTTTGCCTAGATTGTACTTCTGCGCCCTTCTTCTGCTTCACTTGCTTAATTTCTTCTCAGTATTCAAATTTCTTCTGAAATGTCAATTCTTTGGGGAAATCTATCTTGAATCTCACTCCCAAAAAAATCGTGTCCCGGGCCGGGCGCGGTGGCTCACACCTGTAATCCCAGCACTCTGGGAGGCCGAGGCGGGAGGATTACTTGAGCTCAGGAGTTCGAAACCAGCCTGAACAAGAGCAAGAGCCCCTTCTCTACTGAAAATTAGAAAGAAATTAATCGGACAACTAAAAATATATAGAAAAAATTAGCTGGGCATCGTGGCGCATGCCTGTAGTCTCAGCTACTCAGGAGGCTGAGGCAGAAGCATCACTTGAACCCAGGAAGTTTGAGGTTGCTGTGAGCTAGGCAACGCCACAGCACTCTAGCCCCGGCAACAGAGTGAGACTCTGTTTCAAAAAAAAAAAAAAAAAATCGTGTCCCTATGGTATGTATCACAACAGTCCCAGTATTTTTGCTTGTTGTTAGCTCAGCTTTTAACTATATATTTGTGTAATTATTTATATTGATATCTATCTCCCTCGCTAGAATACAAGCTTAGGACATGAGGTATGTTTTAGTCACTATTTTATGCCCAAAGATACATAGTGGTTGCTCAGTGGGGATCTGTAAGTGGATGAACAGAGAATAAATGAATGAAAAACAAATACTGATACCCAAGAGGTGCCCACAGGTGCTATGTGCTACTGAGCACATAGCTGAGTTACAAATGAATAATCCTTTAGACAGTTGAAAGGCATATGGAAACTTCCATTACGTTCACCAGGGGGCATGTATTTTTAAAGCGATGACAGAAAAAAAGCAGGTATTATTATTGTTGCTGTTGTTAGCATGGGTCAAAGGAGAAAATGAGTTTGTCATATTTAAGGGATAGCAAGGAAGCAGGTAGAATGTTGTTAACATGGAGGAGCAAAACAGAAAGTTAAGTAAGTTCATATTGTAGAAAGTTTTAAATGCTATTTTGAGAGAACACAACTCAAATGCCACATATAAGCAGGTAAAAAAAAAATTCCAAATATATCTGTGGATTGAACTTGAAATTGAGAGCAGATGGGGCTAGTTGGTATGAATCTATCTGGTCTAAAATATGGTCGCTTATTCACGATAGCAAAATACTGGAAACAACCCAGGTAACCATGTAAAAGAGAATGGCTGAATAAATTATGTTATATGCATATAATGGAATGTGACTAAGCAATAAAAATAAATGGGCTATTTACGTACAAAAATTTTTTACAAAATTTGATACCCTTTCCTAATGAAAACACTCAACAAACTATGAATAAAAGGAAATTACCCAATATAATAAAGGCCATATATGAAAAACCCACAGCTAACATCATACTCAACGGTAGAAGGCTGAAAGCTTTTCCTCTAAGATCAGAAACAACACAATGATGCATGAGTTTAACATTTTTATTCGACATAGTATTGGAAGTCCTAGCCAGAGAAATTAGGCAAGAAAAATAAAAGGCATCCAAACAGGAAAGGAAAAAGTAAAATTATCTCTGTTCACATATGACATGATCCTATATGTAAAAAAGAAAACCTAAAGATTTCACAAAAAAAGTTAAACTAATAAAAGAATTCAGCAAAGTTTTGGATACAAAATCAACACACAAAAATCAGTAACATTTCTATATATTGACAATGAACAATTGGAAAAAAATAAGAAATCGATTCTATTTATAATAGCATCAAAAAGAACAAACTACTTAAAAATAAACTTAACCTGGGAAGCAATAAGATTTGTATACTAAAAGCTATAAAACATTGCAAATAACTTAAAGAAGACATGAATAAATGGAAATATATCCTTTGTTTACGGATTGGAAAATTTAAAATTATTAAGATGCCAATGTTGCTTAAAGCAATCTACAGATTCAATACAATCCCTATCAAAATCCTAATGGTATATTTTGCAGAAATACAAAAATCTATCATAAAATTCTTACGGAAACTCAAGGAGTCCCAAATAGTCAAAATAATCTTGAAAAAGAACAAAATTGGAGGCCTCACATTTTATGATTTCAAAACTTATTACAAAGTGACTATAATCAAAACAATGTGGCAATGACATAAAAAGAGACATATAGACCAGTGGAATAGAATAGTAAGCCCAGAAATAAACCCCCACGTATATAATCAAATGATCTCTGATGAGGGTATCAAGACCATTCAATAGGGAAAGCGGTGTATTTTCAAAAAATGGTGCTAGGAAAACTGAATATCCATGTACAACAGAAAGAATGAAGTTGGGTCCTTATCTTACACCGCATACAAAAGTTAACCAAAATAGATTAAAGACCAAAATGTAAAACCTAAAACTATAAATTTTCTAGAAGAAAACAGAGAGAAAAAGTTTTAAACATTGGATTTAGCAATTATTC
>NW_012148541.1:670960-672860 GCF_000956105.1 Propithecus coquereli | reverse complement strand
AATGAAAAATATTTGGAAGTTATTTTATAAAGGATGCATGTATAGCATTTGGAAACTATAGCCTTTAAAACCCTTAAAACTTTCCCTTTAGGAAGAGTTTGTTATCTATAGTTATGATGTAACACGAACTAAATTAAAATACCCTTAATAGGAGAAGTCCTCCTTTGCCTCTTTCACTTCCTTCTCTTCTTCCTTCTTTCTTCACAATTATTGCCATTTATGGAATGCTTGCCATGTGCCAAATGCTATGCTAAGGGCTTTAAAAACAGCATCTCATAATCTCATTCTGCAACAGCCCCATAAGGTAGATACTATTATTATCACCATTGTACGGATGAGGTATAATTCACCTCATTGCCCAAGTTCACACAGCTAATAGGTGATTAAATTGAGAATCAATCCCAGTCCAAATGACTTCAAAATGAATTTTTTAGCTGTCACCTTACTTGTATGGGGAAGCAATGTTTTTTGGCGAAGTTATTAGCCCTATGGTTATTACAAAGATCTGCACTGAATATTTATCTGTAGGAACAGAATTTGATTAATAAACCTATTCAAGTTCATTGACATGCACAGGTCCTAAAAACCTTGCTCCATCCTATATTTAGCCCTTTTACTTTCGTTTTGCTAATTTTGACTAATTTTTTTTCACATACGTGGAGAATATTTCCATCTCTGACCCAGCAAAACACATCTTTTCCTTTTTCCAATTTGTACCTCAAAGAAATCATCTCCAAAAACCATCCCAAAAAGATTAAACAGATCACCCCATTCTGCCCCAGCACTTCTGTAAATCCAAGTACCTACCCAGACTTTGGATTTATTAAATAGTATAGTGGTTAGGAAGATGGGCTCTAGAGCTCAACCACCTAGATTTGAATCCTGATTTTGAATATTCAATACCTTTGTTACCTTTGGGTGAGTTACTTAAAACTATATCCCTTGGTTCTCTCATCTGTAAACTGAGTATAATAGTAGCACCTACCTCATGGATTGATTAAATGAATTATTCATGTAAAGCATGCAATGAAGTACCTGGCATATGGTAAGAGCTCAATAAATTGTTAATAACTTATTCAAAAATGTGTTCTTTGTCCCTCTATATTCTGGATCTTTCCACTCCCTTGGCATCCTTTAGCCTTCCCAGGAACTATGCAGTTCAATGTATATGTAACAGAAACTGAAGGAGAAAAAAGGATCAGACTGTCTCCCTCTGTGTTGAGGGAAGTACACTGGTAACATTCACCCATGCTTGATGAAGAAAACACTGACCACAGAGATTTCCATTAAGCAAAAGTATTGTCCTGTAGCTGTAGCTTTTGAAAAAAGTAACGGTGGATTTTTCAGTAAGTACAGGGCATTACGTAGATAATAAAATAAATGATAGGGATGACTCCCAATATTGAGACCAGGAGACAATTGCTTCCCAAGTTTTTCCCTGATCTTCCCTTAAAATTTTCCCGTGGTTGAAGTAATTGAATGTCACTTGATTCTAGAGTAAAATATATTTAAAAGTATCACCCGTCCTCCCACACATGGAATACATTACCTTGTGTAGACTGATGATCCTTCCTGTACTTTTAATAAGTTCCCTAGTCAGCAGAAGTAATGCTAATGAAACATGGAGAGTCAACATTAATTAGAATTAATGAAAAATTAAAACTCTCTTCTAATTACTATGTGTCTGACATTTTGCCCTCACTGAAAAATACAAGAAAACTAATTAATGAGTTTAATGCTGCACTTTTCTTTTACTACATTCTTGAAATGGACTTGGTAAAAATTGTTAACAAGTCCAAGTCAAATATTCTCCTGAGGGCAGTTTTCAGCATGAGATTCCTGCCTGGAATGCATCCATTCTTATCTAAGTAACGTCCATTGGAAGGTGGGAACATTTGTA
>NW_012148541.1:667182-669555 GCF_000956105.1 Propithecus coquereli | reverse complement strand
TGTGTGTGTGTGTGTGTGTGTGTGTGTATACATATACATATAAAGTTTACAGAGCAGCCACTGTCTTGAATTTTGCTAGTCACCATATTAGAAGGAAAATAAATGTTTAAAGGATTTCACACAATAATTAAATATTGGTCCCAGAGGGGAAACTTGTTACTACCACTCACAATCCATTGATAAAGCTGATCATCAGGCCACACACACCCAATCATAAGACCAAGCAAATGCAATCGTACCATTTGCCTAGAAGAAAAAAGCCAGAAATATTCAGTAAGCAGCATTAATGACTGCTGCAATTGACGACCAGCAATAAATATATTTCTTTTTTTTTATTTCAGCATATTATGGGGGTACAGATGATTAGGTTACGTATGATGTCCTTGCCCCCCCGCCAAGTCCGAGCTTCAAGTGTATCCATCCCTGGGATGGTGTGCATTGCACTCTTTGCGTATGCATATACCTATCCCCTCATTCCCCCTCCTCCCTCCCCTCTGCCCGACATCCAATAGATGTTATTGAAGCATCTTCTGCATCTCTGGAACACATGTTTAAAAGTCATAAGAGAAAGTAAGGAAGGAATAAATCATGGGATGCTGTATTCAAATTCAACCTAAAACCCTATCTTTTCTATACCACTGTAAAGTAATATGTTAATATTCTCTAATTTTCATTATTATCATTTTACAGATCTCATGTTTTTTATTCCAGTTTTGTCAATTTTTTGGGCCACTAACTTTGTTAGAGTTTTCAACTGTAGTCAGTAAAGGTTCCAAAAATATTGTTGTGGGAGAATCAGAAAGCAAGGGGAAAACACTAATATTATATCTTGAACTACTATAAAAAATATCTAACCTATCCTCCTTTTCATTAGACACTCATTTTAACTGCTCTAAATTAATTATTTAGGGCTTGATTTTCACAAAGCAGTGTTGGAATCTTACATACTTAAACAAGCTTCTTATATAGAACTGTTGGCCAGAGTAGAAAAGGGTTAGAGTAGATAAGATCATAGAAACCAAATCCCAGGGAACACGATATTAACACCTTCTCCCAAGAGTTGGCATCATATCAAATAATGAAAAAAGGGGAGGTAAAACACCTTTTCCCAAAAGCGTTTTACAAATACGATAATACAATGATGGAGTATGATACAGTGGAAAGGGCATTAGTCTTGGTACTAGAAGACCTGATTTTAGTCTCGACCTCTCTTATTACCAGCTATATGATTTTGAAACTTTCTCTAACATCTTTAAGCCTCAGTTACCTCTTATGTGAAATAGGGATGTTAATACTTGTTCTACCTCCCTCCTAGGACTGTTTTAAGAATCATTTGAGATGTTTTATTAATCCAATGTGTGTGAAGGATCTTCTGAAACTATAAAATATAAATGTCATATTCTAATAGTTACGTAAGTAGCATCCCTCAAAAAATACTTAGGATTCTAGGTATTAGATTTCATAACTCTCCTCAATATTTTAAGAGAATAAAAATGATATTCATTGATAATTTAAAATTAAAAACCAAAGAATGAGATTATTTTATATGAAATTACAGTGATAGATACATGATACCATGAATTTGTCAAAAGCCAAAGAAATTTATAGCACAAAGAGAGAACTTTAATGTACGCAAAATTTAAAATATCATTTAGGAAGTCAGTGGATCCCAAGATAAAATTCAAAATGTGACAAAACAATCTAACTGTATTAGCAAATGTATGAAACATCCTCACTGAAGGAGGTGTGGGGAAAGGCACTGACCTCAGTAACTTTGTAAATGAATGGAGACTATAAGACTACAAACACAAAGCACAGCACTGTAGGTTAGTTGGTATAGATGTTTCCCTTGAGGGCATGTCCTAACAATTATGAAATCATCATACATTTATACTGGGATTTCATAAACAAATAAGTGAATGGTGCATGGTGAAAGTCAGGTTTATCACTCCTGGAGGAGAAGGTTATAGATAAGTCACAATGAATCATGTAATACTGGAATAGAATCAGAGATATCAGTATGAACTCATGTTTAACTTACTATAGATACTGATTGATAAATATAGAAATAATTACAGATACATGTTTATACATGGGTTGTTATAAACAGATATAATTCTAAGCTCTGTCTGCTGAGAAGACTAAGGAGTAATGACACCCCAATAGCAACAAGCATATTCAGTGCATAGATTTTGATTTCTAAGATCATTTCCCAACAAAAGAAACCAGGAATCCTTGGAGAAATGCTGATTATAGGACTGGAAAAGGGAATGTACAAGATGAGCTTAAAACATCTGATTGTGCCAAGAAGAAAGGACGTGCTAAAAAGTAAAACAATGGCAGTATGTCAAATCAACACTAGAGCTGAGTGAA
>NW_012148541.1:665182-667132 GCF_000956105.1 Propithecus coquereli | reverse complement strand
TAATTATAATAGCTAGAATTTATTGGGCATTTACTATGGGCCAGGCCTATACTACAGGTTACACATGATTCAATAATGTAATTTTCACAACGAATTTATGAGGAATGCACTAATATTATTTATGCCATCCTACAAATGAAGATGTTTGGTGTCAGAAAGGTGGGAGGAATTGCCTAGTAAAACAGGGGAAGTGGTTAAGCTCTCACTCCACTCAGTCCTGACTTTAGAGTCCATGCACTTAACTGTTCTACTATACAAAGGGATTGATTCACTACTATCCTACAGGGGGGAAGAAAGCAGAGTCATCCTAACAAAACATATAGCAAGAACAAGAAAAATGGGAGAAAATATTTGCAAATTCTATTTCTGATAAGGTACTTTTATCCAGAATGTATAAAGAATTCTGACAACTCAACAATAAAAAGATAATTAGCCCATGTAAAAAATTATCAAAGTACCTAAATAGGCATGTCTCCAAAAAAGACATAAAAATGGCCAATAAGCACATGAAAAGATGATCAAAATCATCAGTAATCAGGGAAATTCAAATCAAAACCACAATGAGATACCACTTCACACCCTCTATTAAGAAGGCAAGTAATAAGTGTTGGCAAGTATATGGAAGGTTATGGAGAAATAAATTCCTCATATATTGCTGGTGGGAATGTAAAATGGTGAAGTCACTTTGAAAAATGTCTGATAATTTCTCAAAATGTTAAATATAAAGTTACCATATGACCCAGGAATTCCACTCCTAGATATATAACCAAGAGAGATAAAAACATACGTACACTCATAAACTTGTAAAAGAATGTTCATAGCATCATTATTAATAATGGCCAAAAAGGTAAAATAAATCAAAATGTTTATCAATTGATAAATGGATAAATAAAATGTGGTATATCCATACAAAGAAATTCAGCAGTAAAAATAAATAAAGCACTGATACATGCTACAACATGGATTAACTTTGAAAACATTATGCTGACTATGAGAGGCCAGCGACAAAGGACCACATGTTATATGATAATATTTATATGAAATGCCCAGAATAGATAACTCTATAGAAGATTGGGGTTGGTGGGTGATGACTAAAGAGTATGGAGTTTCTTTCTGGAGTATTGAAAATATCCTAAAATTAGAATAGGGTGATGGTTGCACAAGTCTATAAATATACTAAAAATCGCTGAACTGTATACTTTAAATGGGTAAGTTTTATGACCTGTGAAATACATCTCAAAGCTGTGGAATAAAAATAGAACATAAGTTCTAAAAACCTTAAAGTTTTATTTAATTCTCATTTTCATTGTTCTCTTAACATTTAAATAAATTAGACCTGAGCTCAATTTTTTAAAATCTCATATTATCTGTGACATTTAATTGGTTTGTCTTTTCTGTTATAATAACAAAGCATAGTAGTATAGTTTGGATGTTTGTCCCCTTTAAATTCTCATTTCAAATTTGAGTCCCAGTGTTGGAGGTGGGGCCTGATGGGAGGTGTTTGGGTCTTGGGGGTGTGGGGGAAAGAAGGAGGGAATTCTCACTCTATTAGTTCCCAGGAGAGCTGGTTGTATAAAAGAGCCTGGCACCTCCCTCCCTTCTCTCTTATTTCTTCCCTCACAATATGATAGCTACGCACCTACACACTGTTTCCCTTTTGCCTTCTGCCGTGGTTGGAAGCAAGTCTAAGGCCCTCACCAGAAGCAGATGTTGGCACCATGCTTCTTTTACAGCCTCAAATTATTAATGACCCAGCCTCAAATATTCCTTTATATTCCTTTATAGTATCACGAATGGACTAAGACACATAGTATAAATGAATACTAAGTAACATGGTAATTTCTAGACATAAGAAAAACTATGTTTATGAAAATCATAATGCTTTATGCATTGTAGAAAATTAAATGGGATACATCTTCAAGTGAAGGAAGTATATTTCAATTTTTATTT
>NW_012148541.1:663441-665132 GCF_000956105.1 Propithecus coquereli | reverse complement strand
TCAATATTTTAAGGTGAAAGAAATTGAGAAAACTCCAGAAGGAGAAAGGTCTCTCTGACATTCTCCCACCCTCCCTCTCCTGAAGTGAGCCACTGAAACTAGAATTCCCCTTACCCTTTTCCCCCTGAAAGTGGTCGATAAAACCTAGCTAACCTCTTTTCCTTTGGGTAGACACTGAGTAGTGGGACTGCTAAATTGAATGGTAGGTCTACTTTTAGTTCTTCTAGGAATTTTCCTACTGTTTTCCATAGAGATTGTACTAGTCTACATTCCCACCAACAAAATTACCTATTGGGTGCAATATACACTATTCTGGTGATGGCTACACTAAAAGCCCTGACTTCACCCTTATACAATTCATCTATGTAACAAAGAACACTTGTACCCCCTAAATTTATTAAAATAATAATCATAAATCATAAACAGGTCACAAGACTCTCATTCCAGAGGGGTCCTCCCTATATCCAGAGGAAAGTAATAAAGACACAGAAACACAGAGAAGAATCTGAATAGGCCTTGCTAAATCATGCTCCCCCAGCCCAGTTCATTACCATTAGATCATATCCTTTTATTCTCCAATCATACTTTTGCATGACTGTCCAGAAAAATACACAGATTTCCCTGTTTCTTCATGTCTTCATTTATGAAGGCTCCTGTGTCACAGAAAATATATGTCAAATAAATATGTATGCCTTTCTCTTGTTAAACTGTCTTTTGTTATAGAGGTCTCAGCCAAGAACTTATGATGGGTGAGTAAAAGATATTACTTTTCCCCTCTATAAAAATCAGAACCATATTTGGAGTTGGGGAATGGACAGTTAGGGTTATGGGAAGAGATTAACTGGCAAGTGCCTTAGGGAAGTTTATAGGGTAACAGTAATGTTCTTGATCTTGATAGGGCTTAGGTTACATAGGTATTACATTTTGTCAAAAGTCCTGAAGCATTATACTTAAGGTGTGTGGATTTCAGTATGTAAATTTTATCTCATAAAAGAGAACACAAGCAAATATTGAACTTTAGTTAATGATATGTATTTTGCAGAGTAAAGTGTACTGATAGTTGCAACTTACTTTGAAATGCATTAAAAATAAAATAGATTTTGTGGCTGGATGAAGGAATGAATATATGCTTAGAAAGGTGATAAAGCAAATATAGCAAAATATTAATTGGAGAGCATAGGTGCCAGTATACAGATGCTTATTATATAATTCTTTAAATTTTTTCTCTATACTTAAAAATTTTGTCAATGAAATGTTAGAAAAGCATGGACATTTCGGCCAAGTTCTGCTGTACCTACAGGCCCCTATTATACTTTACACAGACTTCTATTATAGTACTTATCTAATGTTATAGCTTTTAGTTGTCTTACCTTGGTATTTCTTCTATTCTACTGGAAGTTCATTGAGGACTGAGACTATGTCTTATCTCTGTATTCTTGATGTCTAGCGCAATATCCCATAGCACATATTTTAAAATTGTATTAAATAAATAAATCCTCAGAGACTTGATCAGTAAATTACTGTGTATTCCTTCAAATAAGAAACATTTCCTTTGATCCTATAGCTATCATTCATTGAGTGCTTACTACATGCTAAACACCTTGTGATGTATTTTACCCACATTACCTCATTTACATTAGAAAACATTTAATGGCTTATATGTTATTACTTAAATTTTATGAGTAAAACAA
>NW_012148541.1:661856-663391 GCF_000956105.1 Propithecus coquereli | reverse complement strand
AAAAAAAAAAAAAAAAAAAAAAAGCAAAAATAGATGGGACTACAATAAATTTAAAAACTTCTGTGCATCAAAGGACATAATCAAAGAAATGAAAAAGCAACCTATGGAATAGAAGAAAACCTCTGCAAGCCATGTATCTGATTAGGGATTAACATCCGGAATAGATAAAGAACCGCTACAACTCAATACCAAAAAACCCAAATAACACAAAAAAGGGGTAAAGGACTTAAGTAGACATTTCTCCAAAGATGATATACAAATTCCAAGAAAAATATGAAATGATGCTCAACATTACTAATCATTAAATGAATGCAAATCAAAACTATAATGAAATATCACCTCATACCCAATAGAATGAATACTATAAAAAAATAAAAACTCAGAAAATAACAAATGTTGGCGAAGATGTGGAGAAATTGGTACCTTTGTATACTGTTGGTGAAAATGTAAAATGTTGCAGCCACTGCGAAAAACTATAATGTGGTTCCTCAAAAAAATAAAAGTAGAACTACTATATAAGCCAGCAGTCTTCTGGGTATACATCTAAAAGAATTGAAAGCAGGATCTCAAAGAGATATTTACAAGCCCATGTCCATAGTAGCATCATTTATAATAGCCAAGAAGTAGAAGCAATCCAAGTATCCATCAATGGATATGAATGGATAAACAAAATGTGGCATATACATACAATGGAATATTATTCAGCCTTAAAAAGGAAGGAAAACCTGTCACATGCTACAACATGGATGAAACTTGAGGACATTATGCTAAGTGAAATAAGTCAGTCACAAATGTATGATTTCACTTGTATAAGGTCTTCCAATTTACAGAAACAGAGAGTAAAATATTGGTTTCCAGGAGCTGGGGAAAGGGGAAATAGAGAGTTTTTTTTTTTAATGGTTATAGGGGTTAGTTCTGCAGTTCAGAAAATGTTCTGGAGATCTGTTGTATGACAACAGGAACATACTTAACACTACTGAATTATAAACTTAAAAATAATGAAGATGGTAAATTTTATATGTTTTTTACAATTAAAAAATGAACAGACTAATGATACATGTAGCAACTTGGACAAATCTCAAAAAACATGGATCTATCTCAAAAACATTTCTCCAAATGAAAGAAGCCTTACATAAAATAATACATACTATATGATTTCATTTATATAAAGTTCTAAAAGAGGCTAAACTACTGTATATTGAAAAAATGATGGGGTTTATGGCATGATGTCCAAAAACATGGCACCTTCATGTACTGAGTATTTTTTTAATTCTTTTTTATTTCAGTATATTATGGGGGTTACAGATATTTAGGTTATATATATTGCCTTTGCCCCACCCAAGTCAGAGCTTCAAGCGTATCCATTTACCAGATGGTGCGTGCCGCACCCATTAGGTGTGAATATACCCATCCCTTCCTCCCTCCTCCCATCTGACCAAAACCCGATGAATGTTATTACTATATGTGCATTTAAGTGTTGATCTATTAAAACCAATTTGATGGTGAGTACATGTGGTGCTTGTTTTTCCATTCTT
>NW_012148541.1:657928-658261 GCF_000956105.1 Propithecus coquereli | reverse complement strand
GTGCTTACTACATGCTAAACACCTTGTGATGTATTTTACCCACATTACCTCACTTACATTCGAAAACATTTAATGGCTTATATGTTATTACTTAAATTTTATGAGTAAAACAACTGGGGCTCTGGGAAGTTGAGAAAATTACCCAAGATCACAGAGCTAGTAAGTGGTATAAGCGGTAGAATTGTGATACAGCTTATAAGTAACTCTAAAATTCAGGCTGTTAAGCACTCTAAACTGTACTATTTTTAGGCAATAATTCATATTTTTTGCTTTCTCAGTTCACTGTGCTAGGCACTGGGAAAGCCAAGAGAAAGAAAAAAAAGTCCATGGACA
>NW_012148541.1:654034-655319 GCF_000956105.1 Propithecus coquereli | reverse complement strand
TACTCTTTCTGCCTTATTTAAGCCTCTGCCTTCCTGCCAATAAACGAGACTTGATCAGACTCCTGTCTTGTCTCCATTTCTTGTGTCTCCTGCCTCTCCCAATTCCCGCTCCCTCCTCCAGGGTCCGCGTTGACTACCCCGCGGGTCGGGACAATAAATAAGGAAGTACTGAACTAAAATCCAAAGTATAAAATAAATATCAATGAATCCACATTGACATAAATAAGTGATTGAATAAATAATTAGAGGTGGGAGAAATAGACAAATCTCCCATGTGGAAGAATTCCAAATCACTTATCTAATTACTCTGTCATAAAAAAGCATGAGCATAACTCTCTACTTCTTAAACATGGGTGGCACGACCCAAATTCATGCAAGCAACATTATTCACAGTAGTCAAAAGGTGGAAGCCATCCAAATATCCATCAACAGATGTATAGATAAACAAAATGTAGTATATACATCCAATGTAATATTATTCAGACCTAAAACGGGAAGAAAATTCTGACACATGCTACAACATGGATGAGTCTTGAGGACAATGTGCTAAATGAAACAAGTTAGTCATAGAAGGACAAATCATATATTTTATCACAATTTTTAAAAATGTGGGTAGCATACAATGACTTCCTTCCAAACAGAACAATATGAAGAGGGAGGAGGAAAAAGAATAACTTTAAACAGTGGAGAAATATGACAAATACTACCTGAGCCATGTGATCAAGGTCAATATCATCAGTGATAAATCATGCTGGTGCACTTACCATTGAGATGATGGTGGAGCTAGTTTCTCAACCAGGCTTTCTACCTTCAGAGCCTACATTTCTAACCACTATGCTATACTCCTTATGGAATCTAAAGGCATATTATATAAACTGGTAAACAACTTGGCTACACAGATAATTTAGGGTCCATGTGATATTTTTCTGAAGCTTAGGGCCCCTGTGATACATTGTTTAACAAATAGGTATTATTTTATTTTATTTTCAAAGTGCAAAGAAAATACATTATCAAGAGGAAAAGCTTTTGTGGAAATTTCTAGATGAGAAATTTTGATTTTTTCCCACTCCTAGTGCTCCAGATTTTCATCCTTAGTACTGTATGTTCATTAATTAGGCACAAGAGAGCAGTTAATTGCATGCCTACAGGTGTATGAAGTATATTAAGTTGAAATGTCAACTCGTCCCCCTACTAGACGTCTATATTTGGAATTTTACTTATTTATATAAAACACCGTATTTGTTACCAGAAAAATGCAGGTAAAGATTGAATGGCTTCTTTCATT
>NW_012148541.1:653409-653724 GCF_000956105.1 Propithecus coquereli | reverse complement strand
AGGGAGAATTTGAATCTGAGCAGTCTAGTTTTTGAGCCTCCACTCTTAATCCCTATGCATACTCCCTTCATACCCTTAAAAAGCAGGTTTACCTTGCCTTAAAGCTCTCATCCCTCAGTCCCTACTGTTATTTCCACTTCACTTCATCATTACTGGCAGCCAATTATGAGTTATGGTATCTGAAAATCCTCCCCTCTCAATTCAATGGGCCATAAGGGATTCAAATTGGTTTTTGGGGATGTTTCGAAATAGATTCTGAGGTAAACCCAAACATTTATCTATGCGTATTTGTGCTCTCCAATGCAAAGCATCCTG
>NW_012148541.1:618552-651333 GCF_000956105.1 Propithecus coquereli | reverse complement strand
ATTTTCTAAATTATACAAACTTTTTACATACTGGTATGGTTTGAATATTTATGCCCTCCAAAATTGATGTTGAAAATTAATTACCATTGTAACAGTATTAAAAGGTGGGACCTTTAAGAGATGATTAGGCCACTGAGACCTAATCCCATTATCCTGGGTGGCATTAATGCAGCTATAAAAGGGCAAGTTCAGCTCCTTTTTGGCTCTTTGTTCTTCTACCTTCTGCCATGTGAGGACAAGATGTTCCCCCCCCTTCAGAGGAAAACTGAGAAAGCCCTCACCAAATGACGGCACCTTGATCTTAAACTTCCCAGCCTCCAGAACTGTGAGCAAATAAATTTCTGTTCTTTATAAATTACCCACTCTCAGATATTCTGTTACAGCAGCAAAATAGACTTAGACATTTACATTATCTTATTTGATTCTCACAACAACACCTTTAGTTAAGCATTGAAGACTAATACATTTACTTTTTCCCATTTTTAAAAGATACACTTATCTACATTTTATGGATAATATTAGACTAATCAAGTTTAATCTTCCCAGGTCACATGGTTAGTAAGATACAAAATTGGGACTGTAACTCAGGTCTCCTAAATCCTAAACTAGTTCTCTTCTTATTACTATGAAAACAACAGCCTTAAGAATTCTTATAGTTTCATACCTTAGGTTTAAGTCAGGCAGGTGGGAGGAGAGAGGATGGGATGGATATATTAACACCTGATGGGAGCGGTGCATGCTGTCTGGGGGATGGACATGATTGTAGCTCTGACTTGGGCAGGGAAAAGACAATATACGTAACCTAAACATTTGTACCCCCATAATATTCTATAATTTTAAAAAAAACAGCCTTAAGACAACAAAACACGGATTAGCCAGACCCAACTAATTGTAATCCTAGTAATCACATTTTTAGTTTGTTCTACACTGTTTTTATAAGGAAGAGGCATGTTGATAACTAGCACATAAAGATATAAAAAACAAAAAAATAATTTTCTAGTAGATCCTGGGATCTAAAAGTTATATATTCAGATCAAATCTCTCAAAACATCTTTATTTCTAGGTAAATTCATGTTCATAAATGATTTATGTTAAGAATGATGCCAAAGGTCCTACAAGATGCTTAATCATCAAAGAAAGACAATTACCTTCACTAGACTACCATTGCTGGAGCAGATAAATGGACTAACACAACTAAAATATGTTAAAATGTTTTCATCAGCAAGAAATGAAAAAACTGTTTCTTTTTAAATACTCATATAGGCAAGAATTCTGTTAACCAGTGGGTACAGATGTTATTCATACTTCACTAGTTTTTCCACTGAATCCATTTTTTCTCTTCCAGAATCTAATCCAGGATCCCATATTGCATTTAGTTGTTATATCTCCTTGGTCTCTTTTAATCTGACACAGTTCCTCAGTCTTTCTTTTTCTTTCACGTCCTTGACTCTTCTGAAGAGCACTAACCAGTTATTTTGAAGAATGCTTCTAATTTTAGATTTGTCTGCTTTTTCATTATAATTCAATTCAGATCACAAATTTTGTACAAGAATACAAAAGAAGTGAATCTGTTCTCTTTTCAGGGCACCTTACCAGTAGGTACATGATGTCACTATGTCTCATCACTGGTGCCATCAACTTTGATCTGTTGGTTAAGGGCTTACTGTTTGTTTGGCATTGGAATAAACTCATGTATGGATTATCTTGTTTAGTTCTCACAACAACCCTATACATTACAGACTATTACTGTCTACAGTTCATATTTTAAAAAATTGAGCCTTTTAGGGGTTGAATAACTTGTCCAAATACACAATTTATAAACAGTGAAGGGAGAATTTGAATCTGAGCAGTCTAGTTTTTGAGCCTCCACTCTTAATCCCTATGCATACTCCCTTCATACCCTTAAAAAGCAGGTTTACCTTGCCTTAAAGCTCTCATCCCTCAGTCCCTACTGTTATTTCCACTTCACTTCATCATTACTGGCAGCCAATTATGAGTTATGGTATCTGAAAATCCTCCCCTCTCAATTCAATGGGCCATAAGGGATTCAAATTGGTTTTTGGGGATGTTTCGAAATAGATTCTGAGGTAAACCCAAACATTTATCTATGCGTATTTGTGCTCTCCAATGCAAAGCATCCTGCGTTTCTATATATAAACATATTCTCACTTAATTCCAAAGGTGGATTTGAGAAAACGTCAGATACTCTGACTCCAGAACCCATGCTCTTAACCACTACATAATGATCAGAAGGCAGACTTGATATTCTCTTACTCTTAAGGTCCCTAACCAGAGTCTATGCCTGAATAGATGGTCACCCTACCTCTGCAACTGGGTTGAGAAAAGGGTACTTGTGTACTGGAGTAGAGTTTTGGGGCTTTTTTGTCCTGTTTTTTAAGATATATATATTCCATAACAAAGAAAAAAGGGCAATCAAGACCCCAGAGTTTTATTACCATAGACAGGATGCAACACTTTTGGCTTGGGCATTTTACCGAAACAGACATTTTTAGTCATTTAAGAGAGTTATAGAGAACAATCTAAGTTAGAACTTATGGAACACAATTTTAAGGAAGGATTACTCCTCAGTACTAGTTTCCTATGACTGTTATAACAAGCTTAACACAAGCTTAATGCCTTAAAATAGCACAAATTTATTATCTTATAGTTCTAGAAGTCAGAAACAACACCTGGGTTAAAGTCAAAGTGTTGACATGTCTGCATTTCTTTCTGGGGCTCAACAGACGAATCTGTTTCCTTGACTTTTCTACTTCTAGAAGCAGCCTGTGGTGCTCAGCTCATGACCCCTTCTGCCATCTCCAAAGCTAGGAATTGAATTCTGACCTCTACTTCCATCATCATATCTCCTTCTCTGACTCTTCTTCCTCCTTTCATCTTTCAACATCCCTTATAATTGGATTTAGGGCCCATCTAGATAATCCAGGATAATCTCCCCACATCAAGATCCTTAACCTAATCACAACTGCGAAATCTCTTTCACCAAGTAATGTAACAAATTGACAAATTCTGGGAATTAGGATGTTGATATATTTGGAGGATTACTGTTCTGCCTTCCACATAATGTAGCAATTAAGAGCTACACAAAGCAGTTTACACTGAGAAGAGAGTGATTGGATTTAATAAATCCTAACAGGCTACTATTTCTTAGGAAGCAAAACAAGATATGTACCAACTTTTGATTTTGTTCTATGAACAAAAAGCATGTCAAATTCCAGTTAATTTCCTAAGCAGACTCTAATTTAGTCTGACTAATAAAAAAGGCCAAGACTCAATTACTAGGTATATGGCATTCTAAGTACATTAACTCACTCACCTTCCCATTGAGAACAATTGAAAGTGATGAATAATTTACTTCTTTTAAAATATTTTATGTATTAAAGGAGCATAAATGAATTAAGGAATATTCAAGTCAAATTCTAAAAATCTTAATCACAATTTTCAAATAATTCGTATGTTTAAAGCACCAATAAATATGAACACAATAACAAAAAAATCACAAAATACACATGGAATAAAAGACATTATGAGTAAGAGCCAACAGAAGAAATAAGACAGCCAGATGAGATTTGCAACGGATTTAGAAATTGCAAGTATAAAATAACCAGATTAAATATGTTTAAATCAATAAATGAAAAGGATGTAAAAATGAATAAAGGCCAAAAAATAAAAATAAAAAAGGACATGCACATTTCAAGAAGGACCAAATTTAACTTTTAAAATGAAAAAAAAAAAACAAAGAAGAATTTCCAATAATAGCAGACCTCATCATCTAGTTTAACCCTCTTGCTGAAATATGCATAATAAATATTCTTGGAAATTATTTTTTAAATACACCTAAAGGTGATAAGAACTAAAGAGATAATGTCCAGTTTTGGACAAAATGATGTAGACCCAGTTATCCCTGCTCATCCCTATTAAGTACAACTAAAAACTGGACATATACAAAAATACTGATACTAAAAGGTGGACAAACAAAAGGGGACTGACTAAAGACCTCAGGACTTGAAGGATGGCACAGCAATGAGTTCCCTGGGTGTATTTTTTTCCATATATTCTAGCTGGGTGCTGGAGAATCTTGCAACCCAGAACACACTACTGTTCAGACAAAAATAAGTCCCAAGTAAAGCCTACTCTCTCTAGCCAAAGGACTGAGAAAGAGATAGCACAGCAGGACAGAAACCTTTTTGACAATATCTTCCCTACTTCAGACAAACATTGTGAATGATTCCACTCCTCTTTAGGTGTAGTTACAGAAAACCAAGCAGAAAGTCTAGTTTCCAATGCCCCAAGTGGTAGCAGGATGCCCAGTTAAGTGCTTTCCTCCCCCTACCAGCAGTGCAGTGGAGACAAAGCAGGCAGTCTAGCCTCTTGTCCCCTCACCTGGTGGTAAAGCAGGACCCAGGTTAGAATTTTTCACCCCCCGACAACAGTGACAGTGAAGAGGTGTCAAGAGACAAGGACAGGCTCTTGTCTCCCTTGCCAGTAGTGCTTCCCTGCCCCCCTGGATGAAGCAGAGAGTTTGGTATCACAAACCCATCTGTTGTAAATAAGTAGCCAGGGAAGATGCTTTCCTCTCCTTCAGGAGTATCATCTGCAGAGACAGAGTTGGCGTCTGGTTTATAGCCTTTCATAAGGTAGCAGAAGGGAGTCTGGTGAGGTACTTTCCTCTCCCACTGGCAGCATCTGTGAAGGCTGAGGAGAGTCTGGACTCCAACTCCCTAACCTCTAACCAACAGTAGCAGGGACCCACGGTTCCGCTCCCAAGTTCGGCATATTATATCAAGAGACTAAATGGAGAGTCTGGACTTCTACTGTTCAATGCTATCGAATGGTGCCCATCTCCCTCCCAAATAGAGAGAAAGGAAGGATATCAACGAGAAGGGAGCTGGAAAAAGGGATTCTTCATATCCACATAGAAAGTCCTAAGAAGACCCCATAATGACTCACACTTGAAAGTGACTAGTATCAACACATTGACAGGTTTGAGAATAGAAATACAGTGTAGAAAATCACCCTAATTTTTAGAATGCCTTCCAAGTGGTACACAAACAAAGTAAATCGGAATAGCATTGCCAGGGCTGAAGATACTAAATAGTCATTGGAAACACAGCCTAAATAGGTAGGCCAGGATTTGCATACTAAAAAGGGGTAAATTTCTGGTAAAATAGAAGATGTATATAGAATCTGCAGTCTAATATAATAACACTTAAAATGTTCAAACAACATACTAAAAATCAGAAAATTACAACCTGACAAAACAATAAACAGTGGCCAACACAGGAATGATTCAGATGTTGCAATTATCTGACAAACATTATGAAGCAAAAATCATAAAAATGCTTCAATAAGCAATTGAAATAATGTAAAATCTTGGCAAATAAATAATGATATAAAATAGAGATAAAGTTTAAAGAATTGAAAAATACATTAATTGAAATTAAAATTCACTGCATGAGCTCAACAGTAGAATAAAGACGAAAGAGAAAGGAATCAGTGAACTTGAATACAGAACAATAGAATTTAACCAATAAGGACAACAGAGAAAAGATAGACTGAAAAACAAATGAACAGATCCTTAGGGTCCTGTGGGACAATAACAAAAAAATCCAACATCAGAGTTCCAGAACAAGAGGAGAAGGAGAGTGGAGCTAAAAGAGTATTCAAAGAAACAATGGCTAAAAATTTCCCAAATGTGATGAAATACATAAACTTACATATTCAAGAAGCTCAAGGAATCTCAAATAGGATAAACCTAAAAATCCCTTGCTGAAACACATCATAATCTAACTTCTAAAAATTAAAGGCAAAGAAAAAATCTTGAAAAGAACTAAAGAAAAACAAAACACTTATAGAGGAATAGTGATTTTAATGACAGTGGATTTAGCATCTGAAACCAAGGAGGCCAGAAGGAAGTGACATATTTTTCAAATGTTGTAAGGAAATTACTGTCAACCCAGAGTTCTATACCAGCAAAAATATCCTTCAGGAAGGAAGGGGAAAAAAAGATTTTCTCAGGTGAAGAAAAACAAAGAAAATTTGTCTCTAGTAGACATATCTTTAAAGAATGGCTAAAGGAAGTTCTGGAAAAAAAAGGAAATAATAATAGAGGGAGTTTTGAAAATTCAGAAGGAATACAGAAAAATGAAATAGGAAAATATATGTGTACGTGTAATAGATTTTCCTTCTCCTCATAAGTTTTTAAAAATTTATTTGATGGTTCAAGCAATAATCATAACAGTACATGATGTGGTACTCAATGTATGTATAGGAAAACTTAAGACAATTATATTTAATGAACAAGGAGAGTAAAGGTACCTAAATGGAAGTAAGATTTCTATACTTCACTAGAGGTGGTAGAGTCAATACCAGTAGACTGTGCTAACTTATATGTGTATATTGTAATACCTATAACAACTAAGACAATGACACAAAGCAATATATTAAAAAGAACTATAAATAAATCAAGATGGAATTTTGAAAACATTTAAATTACCCACAGGAAGGTAAGAAGAGAGAAACAAAAGTATGAAAAACACAGGAAACAAATAGAAAACATGTAATTATGTGTTAAGGGGTGAGACCCCAGATCTTGCAGAATGAGGACTTGGTTAACTTTTTCTCTCTCCAGAACACTATAAACACAATCATGACGCACTTGACAAAGATATGTTCTGACAAATGTGTCCTTAGGCAATTTCATCATTGTGCAAACATCATAGAGTGTATTCACACAAACCTAGATGGTATAGCCTACTACACACCTAAGCTATATGGTAGAGCCTGTTACTCTTAGGCTACAAACCTTTAAAGCATGTTACTGTACTGAATACTGTTGACAATTCTAATAGAATGGTAAGTATTTATGTGTCTAAGCATATCTAAACATAGAAAAGGTACAGTAAAAATACAGAATAAAAGATTAAAAATGGTATACCTATATAGGGCACTTACGATGAATGGAGCTTGCAGGACTGGAAGTTGCTCTGGAGGAGTCAGTGAGTGGTGAGCGAATATGAAGGTCTAGAAGATTAGTGTACACTACTATGGACTTTATAAATACTGTACACTTAAGCTACACTAAATTTATATAAAAATTTTTCTTCAATAAATCTTAGCTTACTACAACTTTTTTACTGTATAAACTTTTAATTTTTTAACTTTTTGCCTCTTTTGTAATAACATTT
Organism: Propithecus coquereli; assembly: GCF_000956105.1. Taxonomy (NCBI): domain Eukaryota; kingdom Metazoa; phylum Chordata; class Mammalia; order Primates; family Indriidae; genus Propithecus; species Propithecus coquereli. The sequence continues at coordinate 644,128 of NW_012148541.1, read as the reverse complement.
AGCTTAAAACACAAACATTGTACAGCTGTACAAAAATATTTTTATATCCTTATCCTATAAACTTTTTTCTATGTTTACTTATTTATTTATTTTAAGTGACAGGATCTCACTATGTTGTCCAGGCTGGCCTCAAACTCCTGGCCTAAAGCCATCCTCCTGCCTTAGCCTCCTAAATAGCTAGAACTAAAGGCATTTGCCACTGCACCCAACTTTCTATCTTTAAAATTTATCTATTTATTTATTTATTTATTCATTTATTTATTTTTATTTTTGCTTTTTAAACTTTTTTCTTAAAAACTAAGACACAAACACACACATTAGCTTAGGCCTACACAGAGTGAGGCTCAGCAACATCACTGTCTTCTACCTCTACATCTTGTCCCACTGGAAAGTCTTCATGGGCAATAACACACATGGAGCTATCATCTCCTATGATAACAATGTTTTCATCTGGAATATTTCTGAAGGACCAGCCTGAGGCTCTTCTTGAAGAAGTGTCATTCTTGTCAGAAACATGTCCATGATTATTTGCTTGGTTTGTTCCTTTTTTTTCATTATAGATTTGCTTGTAAGCAGATAATGTACTATGAAAATTTCTGTTTATTAATGAAAACCTTTCAGTGTTGGGGCACGTGTTTTCAAATTTTTTAAGGAGCTCGTTGAGGTCTGCGAAAGTTTCTGCTAAACTCTTCACTTTGTTCCTTTTTTTCATTATAGATTTGCTTGTAAGCAGATAATGTACTATGAAAATTTCTGTTTATTAATGAAAACCTTTCAGTGTTGGGGTACGTGTTTTCAAATTTTTTAAGGAGCTCGTTGAGGTCTGCGAAAGTTTCTGCTAAACTCTTCACTGTGAATTTTCTTAGGGGTTCTTTTTTGTCTTGTTGCCTTCAACGAAGCAGATCCTTTAACAGCTTCAATCACTTTGTTCTTCTTCCTCAAGATCATAGCTATGGTGGAATGGAACATGCCTGTATGGTGGGCAATAACCATCACTGATTTTCCACCTTTGTAGCTCTTATGGCTTTTAATTTTGTTTTGAGGTCAAGAACTCAACGTGCCTCTCACTGGAAACATTATCAGTGGATTTTGTACACTTAGGGCCCATGATGAGCAAAACAAAATGAGATTAAATCAAGCACAAGAGAAAATGATGTAATCAAGAGATGTGGTAAACATGAGACATATGAGGCTGTTGCCAGCATAACTCAGCATACTGTTTTATAGTAATCTTTTTTTAACATGTAGAAGGTATACACTCTAAAATAACAATATTATAGTACAGTAAATACATAACCCAGTAACAGATAGTTCTTTATTATTGCCATCAAGTACTATGTCCTGTACTTAATTATATGTGCTATACTTTCATACGACCGGCAGCACAGTAGGTTTGTTTATACCAGCATAACCACAGACGCGTGAGTAATGCATTGCACCATGAAGTTAAGATGGCTACAAGTCACTAAGCAATAGGGATTTTTCAGCTCCTTTAAAATTTTATGGGACAACCATCGTATATGCAGTCCGCTGCTATCCAAAAAGTCATTACGCAGTGCATGACTGTGCAACTAAAACAACTAAACAAACAACTATTTTAGTTGCAAAAGCAACTAGAAGAAACCATTTCTGAACTCTAACCAAAACCATAGAACAACCTAAAAAAATTGTCTATTCAAGAGAAACTATTGAACCTCAGTAAGACAGCAGAGTCTGTAACATTTTTACTTGAGGCTATTCCCATTCGCCTTTCCTCCCTAGTTCAGTAGTGCTGGAGCCAAAACTGAATAGCATTTCAGACAACAGAGTGTTCTAACTTATTTTGGAACTCTGTTAGTGTACAATCCCCAGAGAACAGTCAATAATTATTCTGAACTTGCAGTTCCCTCAGAAATCTCTGTTCTCAGAATGTGGCAGCTATTTGACTCACAGCTCAGCTTAGGGGGAAAAAAATACTATGCCTAACCGATGTCATTACCAACTAAATAAAAGCACAAACTTCTGGCAACATCTCAGTTGCCTAAGGCTGTGATTTCAGTTGGGGCAAATAAGGGTCTGAATAAGGATCGAAAAGTAAATATTGCAGAATTAGATGAACATAGGAAAACCTCCAAAATATTCCTGGGGATTTGCAGGGCTGCGTGCATGTACAGCATTATGTGCCTGTCCAGGAAAAGACAAGGCACAAGTCACTCACCTCTGGTTGACCTGGTCACCTGATAAATCACGACATGAAAGCTAAAGGCTTTTTGTAAGATGCCTAAAGTGTGAAGACATGCCTTATCACACAGATCCTCTTGGCAAAAGGTAGAAGTCATGTGGGCAGGGTATTTAAGGAAGTATTCTGAACAATCATTGGCTGATCACTAAATTTAGTTAATGACCCAGGAATGACTACTAGGAATCCAGGCTTAAAATAAAAATAGAAACTTTTTAACAAAGCTGGCAGAAATCCAGGAGGCCATACACTATACAGAATAGAGAATTTAGAGAATTGGTCCAGGAAAGTGCTAAACAAATAAGCATATAAAAAACCAATAGCACAACAAAGCCAGCAATAACCACAAATCTTGGGGCCATAGGTATATGACAGCAGAATTAACAAACAATATAATTAAAATTTCTATTTCTGAATAAAAAATTATAATAGTGTAAAGAAAAAATATGTCACACACTTAGGGGGAAAAAAGGTAGCCAACAGAAAATGGCCTTAAGGGGGAGCTAGATTTTGGATTTAGACAAAGTCAGCTATTATAACTACCTTCAAAAACCTAGGCCTGGCTCGGTGGCTCACGCCTGTAATCCTAGCACTCTGGGAGGCCGAGGTGGGCGGACTGTTTGAGCTCAAGAGTTCAAGACCAGCCTGAGCAAGAGCGAGACCCTGCCTCTACTAAAATTAGAAAGAAATTAATCGGCCAACTAAAAATATATATAGAAAAAATTAGCTGGGCATGGTGGCGCATGCCTGTAGTCTCAGCTACTCGGGAGGCTGAGGCAGAAGGATCACTTGAGCCCAGGAGTTTGAGGTTGCTGTGAGCTAGGCTGACGCCATGGCACTCACTCTTGGGCAACAGAGTGAGACTCTGTCTCAAAAAAAAAAAAAAAACCATGAAAATCTTGTTTAAAGAATTAAAAGAAATTATGGCAAGAAATGTCTCCATAAAGAATATCAACAAAGAGTTAGAAATGACAAAAAAGGAACAAATAGAAATTCAGGAGTTGAGAAATATAATAACTGAAATAAAAAAATTGATTAGAGGGGTTCAACAACATATTTTAGTGTCAGAAGAAAGAATCAAGAACCCTGTCTGATGAACAAAAAGAACGAATAAAAATAAACAGAGCATCAGAGCCCTGTGGGACACCATCAAGCATACCAATATGTGTATTAGTGGACTAACAAAGGGAGAAATAAGGAAAGGGGGATGATAAGGTATTTGAAGGAATGATGGCTGAAATCTTGCTAAGTTTGATGAAAAAACATTAATCTACATATCCAAAAAGCTCACCAAACTCAAAGTAGGATAAACTGAAAGAGATCCACATCAAGGCATAGCACAGTCAATCTGACAAAAGTCAAATTCAGGGAGAAAATCTTCAATGCAACAAAAGAAAATGATTTAATGGATACAAGTGTTTTTCAATAAAATTAGTAGCTGACTTCTCATTAGAAACCATGAACAACAGAAGACCATGGGGTGACATCTTTAAAATGCTGAAATAAAATGACAGTCAAGAATTCTATAAAATCTTCTCCTAGAAAATTTTTTTTATAAAATCTCCTTCAAAAATGAAGATGAAATTAAGACATTGACAGATAAATAAAAACTGAGAAAATGTATTGCTAGCAGATCAGACTTACAGAAAATACCAGAGGTAATCCTTCAAGCTGATAGTTAAGGACACAGGATGGTAACTAAAATCCACATGAAGAAAGAAGGAGAGCTGGGAAAAGTAGCTATATAAGTATTATGAAAGATAGTATAAATGTATTTTTTGTACCTCTTTTCTTCTTCTACCTGTTTAAAAGAAAATATAAAACAATAATTACCAAACTGTGTTGAAGGGCTTATAAAACATAAAGCTATAATTTTCATTACAGTAATAGTACAAAGAATGGTGGGTTGGAGCATTATTGGAGCAAATAATTTTGTAATACTACTGAAATGAAGTTATTATTAATTTGAATATGATAGTTTTTGCTTGAGATGTAACATATTCCCCAAAGTAATCAATAAGAAAATAATCTTTTAAAAATACATAGTGAAAAACAAAGAAATTTAAAGTTATAATAAGAAATATCTAATACAAAAAAGGGCAGACATTGAGGACTAGAGGAAGAAAATGATGTAAGAAATGTAGAAAACAAGTAAGAAAATGGCACATGTAAAACCTACTCTATCAAGAATTACATCAAATATAAATGGATTAAACACTCAGATATGAAGGCAGAAATTAGCAGAATGGATTAAAGAAAAATAAACAAAAACTATGATCCAAATAGATCCTGTCTACAAGAGACATACTTTAGATTCAAAGACACAAATAGTTCAAAAGTAAAGCGATGAAAAAAACATACCAAGCAAACAGTACCAAAAAGAGAGCTGAGGTGGCTATACTGGTAGGTATATTTCTGGAAGGAATATAAAATGATACAGTCAATTTTAGAAAACAGGTTGGCACTTCCTCAAAAGATTGAACATAGAGTTACCACACAACCCAGCAATTCCACTCCTAGATATATGCCCAAGAAAATGAAACCATATATCCACACAGAAACTTGTACATGTTTATAGCAACATCATTTTAATAGCCAAAAAGTGGAAACAAGTGTCCATCTGTGGATGAATGGATAAACAAAATATGGTATATTCATACAATAGAATATCATTTGGCCATAAAAATGAATGAAGTACTGATACATGCTATGACGCAGATGAACCTTGAAAACGTTGCGCTAAGTGGTAGAAGCCAGTCACAAAAGACTACATACTATATTTTTTCATTCATAGAAAAATCCATAGTAGAGAAATGTATAGAGGTAGGAAAGATTAGTGGCTGCTTAGAGTTGGGGAGGAAGAAGTAGGACAGGAGAATGCTAGGTAAAGGATATGTGGTTTCTTTGTGGAGGTGATAAAAATGTTCTAAAATTCACTTTGGTGGTGGTTGCACATATCTGTCAGTATATAAAATACATTGGATTGTACACTTTAAATGGGTGAATTGTATAGTATGTGAATTATATCTCAATAAAGCAGTTAAAATTAAATTAAAATGTAAAAATAACTAATGATTTGAAGACATCTGTATTAGTTTCCTTTTGCTAGTGTGTCCCGACCCGCGGGGTAGTCAATGCGGACCCTGGAGGAGGGAGTGGGAATTGGGAGAGGCAGGAGACACAAGAAATGGAGACAAGACAGGAGTCTGATCAAGTCTCGTTTATTGGCAGGAAGGCAGAGGCTTAAGTAAGGCAAAAAGAGTAACAATAAAGGGGCGGTGCTTTCCGAGGCTCTGGCTTTCCGGCCAGAGGATTTCTATATAAGGAAACCCTCAGGGGCTTTCAAGGGCTACATAGTTATAATGGGTAAATAGAAACTTACAAGCTCTTCCGCAGGCTTTTGCAAATGCGTGGGCTTGGTAAGCAGCTGCCGGGCCTCATGGCTCCGGACACTAGTGCAACAAAGTTGTACCATGAACTTGGTGCCTTAATACTTCGCAAATTTATTATGTTATGATTCTGGATGTTAAAAGTCAAGATGGGTGTCTCTCTTGGCAAAAATCAAGATATTGACAGGGCTTTTTTCCTTTTTGAAGCCTTTAGGAGAGAATCAATTTCCTTGTCTTTTCCAGCTTCTTCTAGAAGCCTGTATTCTTTAGCTCGAGTCCCCTTTCTCTATCTTCAAAGCCAGTAATCTCCTTACTTCGACCCCTATTTCTGTCATCACAGCTTCTTCTCTGACTCTTCTGCCTCCTTCTTCCACTTTTTAAGGCATCTTGTGAATACATTAGTCCACCAGATAAGCCAAGATAATATCGTATGTCAACATCCTTAACTTAATCATATATACAAAGTCCATTTTACCATGTAGGTTAACATATTCACAGATTCTAGGGATTAGGATGTGTACATTTCAGAGGGATGAGAGACACTATTCTTCCTACCACTAAATATACCCCTAGTTTATTAAATGCATCAACCTACCTTATAGGAATCTTAGATATAAGCCAATTAATTACTAGAGACCACTTTAAAAAGAAGGAAAAAAATGCTTTCATGTGTTTGTTTTGGAGCACTTGATATTGAGCCATTCTTTTTTACAACCAATAAGCAAAAGGCTCAGTTGTCTATCAAGATATGTCCTCGTCTTGACAGTAAAACTATGTACTTTTCTTATTTATCCTGTATGTTTTAAGAAAGCATGCATCGATCTCACTCAAAAGTATTATCAAAACATTATGATACCATCTCAAAAGGAGGGGGACAAAATAGCATAGCAGATAAGTGCCCAAGCTCTATAGTCAGTCTACTTGGATTCAAATCCCAGCCCCTCACTGACAAGCTGTATGACCTAAAGTAAGTTATAAACACTCTAAATGTCAAGTTTCCCCATCTATAAAATGGATATATCAATAGCACTGAGCCCATAGGATTGTTGTAAGGATTAAATAAATACATATCTAAATAAAGCCCTTAGAGAATATCCTGTACACATCAAGTACCTAGTAAGAATTATCTAAAGTATTATTATCATCATTATTATCATCTATAAAGAGAACATTCTTTCAATATATACTAAATATTTTTCAGTGGTTATTTCTGGTTAGGAGAATAATAAGGATGATTTTTATTTCCTGGCTTTTAAAATATTTTTCTTCCTCAATTGAGCAGGTATTGTTTATATAATTTCTAATCTAAAGGGAGAGAGAAAGGAACAGATTCTGCCAACCCTGATTCTCACAGCAGAATTAAAGAGGAGGTTTTATATTACCATCAAGTAACTAGGGGTCTATATTGATCTCATATAGTTCAACCCATACCCAGTTCTTTTGTCTCATCAAATAAAAGCTGCGGAGTCCTAAGTGGTCACTAATAGATTACACAGAAATGGCGAGTGTAATAATTCCAATTGGATTCTAAGACCTATGGATTTTATCTCCTGGATATCTCTTTAAGGCATACATTTATGTCCTCCAGCAATGCCATCACCATAATCAAGGTCACCCTCTTCTCCTACCTGAATTATTAAAAATCTTCCTAATTGGTCTTTCTTGAAACAGGCTAAAAGGAGAAATTACTGTTTGCTAGGAACTTGACTAAGTGTTGTGCATCTTTTCAGCTTCTATAACCTCTATCACAACCCTATGAAGTAAGTGCTATAACCATCTCCATTTAACTGATGGTAATCTGAGGATTTGAAAGCGATTTAGTTATTTTCTCTACGCAAACTGTGGAGCAGCAATTGCCCAAGGCCAAATCGCATGCTCTTAAACTTTGTGTTACAGCTCCATTCTCCTAACTGCCTCCCCACCCTCAACCTCTACTCCACATTGAAGCTGGAGTGATGTTTCTAAACCACTGATGATCTGGCCTTCTTATCTCTTTGCTTAAATCTTTCCCCTAGTGCATCGTTAACCCCAAGGTAAAATCCAAGGTCCTTAACATTGCATGCAAGGCCTAATATGTTCAAGCCCCTGCCTACCTTTCAAGCCTCCTATAATGCCTCCTCCTATACCACACACTCAAGGCTCCTCTTGCTGAACACCTGGGCTCCCTGAATGCACTTATGCCTTCTTGACTCTGCATCTTTGCTCATATTGTTGTTGCTACTGCTTGTAATTCACTCTCCTATTCTGCCCCCTGACACACTCGTACTTCGTGACTCAGATCAAGTTTCAACTCCTTTCCTGGCTGTCCAGGCAAAGCTATGCACTTTATTGTCCATAATATTTCAGCCAATCCTCTATTTTAACATGTGCTTTTTGTAGTAGGTTTTGTTTACCTGTTGTTAGTCACCTCCACTAGACAAGAAGGACCTGCAGGGCAGAGGTTGTTCTGTTCACATTTGTGTCTGCTGTATGCTGACATATAGTAGGAGCTTAAATAAGAGTGTTAAATTGGAAATTAACGAAACAATTTTTTGTGTAGGCCTAGTTAATTACTTCTATTTTTTACTCTTCTCTTTCCTGAATATAGTCCCACCCTAATAACATCTTAAAATATCATTGTTATCTTCATCATAAAAACATGCTCTCTCAAAAAGTATATCACCTAAAAGTAACTGATTTAGGTTACATGGTCATCTATAAACAAGTTTAAAATCTATATACAACTTCAAGCATAACAAACTTTCTGAGAGTGATGTGTTAACCTTCTTATCCCTTTATTGGGGTGTAGACAGCCTCTCTGATAGACTCCAATATTCTCCACTTCCTGGTATTCTGGTCCTTATGTCATCATCTCCTCTTGAGTGGGCCAGACCTACTGACTTGCTTCTAAGGAGCAGAAATGATGGGATGTTACTTCCCAGATTGTTATATAAAAAATAAAATAAAATTGTGACTTTTAGCTTAGGCTCTTTTGAGATCTCTCTTTCTCTCTCTCTCTCAATCAAGGAGCTATGTTGAGGGCAGTCCAATGGAACTTATAGCTCCAGCCGGTATCCACATGAGTGAACTTGGAAGTGGATCATCTCCCAGTCAAGACTTGAGATACCTGCATCCCCAGCTGAAATGTAGATTGCAGCCTTGTGAAAGACTTTGTGCCAAAAACACTCAGATGTGTTGCTCCCAAACTTCTGACCTACAAAAGTTGTTAAATAAAAATGGTTTTTTTTGTTTGTTTTCAGCCACTAAGTTTTGTAGTAACTTGTTATGTAATGTTATAACTAACACAGCAGGTATGAAACCCGAAGACCAACTCTCACAATCTGTGGAAAGGGGGCTGAGAAAAGGAGAATAAACAGAGTGAAGTAGGAATGAAAAAAAGTAGGTAGGGTACTTTAGAAGTGCCAGGTGCGGCCCTTTCTCTTTGAGGTCTTGTAAAAAATAATTTATTTTTTGACAGTTTCTAAATTCTACCAAGTAGAGATTCCTTCACTTGCTCTCTTTTAAAATATGAAGTTCCTCTAGGGGAGCTATCAGCTACTTAACCTATTTGAAGAGAGTGATCTGATTAAATATTGACTGACATGAGCTCCAAAATGTGTGAAAATTGTACCAAATGTATGAAAATTGGTATGAAGATGGGGAAAAGTGAGGAAGAGAGAATTTGAAAACATGAAGCGATTTGACTTGAGTGAATGTTACCATTGAAAACTTTGGGCAACAAAAAGGGGACCAGGTGAATGGGGATTGAAAGGAGAGATTACCAAGTAGTGGTTGTTTGGATGTGCCTAATTTTTTAATTTCTCCAGAATATTTTCCTTTGATTATGAGCAACAGGAGGAAGGGGGCTATTTTATGCATGCATGATATTGGTTTATGTAAGAGACGGCTTTTAAAACTAGTTTGAGTTAAGAGCTCTTGTTTCACATACAAAAAAATTCCTAGAAGTGATCAGGATTCCCTCCATGACAGTTATTTTCCCTTATGTTGATGGAAATCTTAAATTTCATATGGCTTACAATCTGACTCATAGTATGAAAAATATCAGACAGGACCGATTTTTTGTCTCCTTTTAAAACTGTATATTCAACTTTATTCTAAGCCAAAGAATAAACACACACTGGTAAGAAAATGAGCATCTTTATTTGTGAATTATTTTTTTTTCTTTTTTACTGGGGGGACACAATCTTGTGCCACATCTCTATCAGTAGAAATGCTGAATAAAATTTATATTTGGATTTCCAACAAGTAACAAAAACTGTAATTATCTGTCTTAAAATTCCTAAAGACAACAAAATAGCATTCATTAGGAAGAATGCACTCACCTAGTGGAGGGCTACATATTTTGAAGCTAATCACCCAATGTATTGACATGGGGCAGACACAGTTCTGTGATGGACATATTCTTATTGACCTTGTGGTGTGACTGCCACTAATTCCCCAAATGTAAATCTGGTCTTTCTTACTCTTTTTTCCTATACTGATAGAAACTAATTTGTCAGCATGCCAGCTTTAACTAGCCGAGATGAAGCTAAGCTAATTTAATAGGAACTGTTCAATAGCTTCGACCGACCTGACACTGTCAGTTAAAGTGGTTCTATGCCCCACTGTCTTTCATTATTCCCAATTCTTTCTTCAGAATGGTTGAACACCAAGTAAAATAATATGCTTAGTAGTCAATAGGCCCGACTTTTTTTTCAAGGACATTCTTTTGGTGCCAGAAACTGTCAAGTGGAAAAACATGTACTGTGAAGGTGAGAGGACACTAATTAAATATACATAGCTCTAGCCAAAGAAGCATGAGGCACAGCTTGCTGAATGAAAACTCCACTGCCTGCTTGACTGAGGTCACAGCTGTAGACTTGCATAAGTTCCTAAGTTGCAGTTTCTCTTGGATATGACTTAGCATTCCTGTATTTACATTACTCACAGGCCATCCTCAAGGAATGCTGCACAGTTTCAAGTGCAAATATTCTGGTTCAGTTAGGCTTGCTTTATCCTTAGGTCATTGAACTTCTCTACCTTTTTAGCTACATGTACTGTTTTTAAAGTACTAAAAGTTATTCTGACCTGTGCTGGACATGTAAGGTGAGTAAGAAATAAACTTTAGATGGGTAAGCCAGAAAAAAATGGTTGTTCTTTGGCAGTAGAGTTGGCCCTCTATATCTGTGGGTTCAAGATCTGTAGATTTGACTGACCATGGATTGAAAATATTTGAAAAAAAATTCTACGAAATTCCAAAAAAACAAAACTTGAATTTGCTGAGCACCAAGTACTATATTAAGTCTATGCAAATGAAGTGATGTGTAGGCATTGTATTAAGTATTATGAATAATCTAGAGATGACTTAAAGTATACAGGAGGATGTGCATAGGTTATATGCAAATGATGTATCATTTTATATAAGGGACTTGAGCATCTACAGATTTTGGTATTTGAGGGGGTTCCTGGAACAAATCCCCCACAGATACCGAGAAATGACTGTATAATATAATAATACTCTGGAGTCAAGCACACTTCATTTGAAACCCTTAATAATATTGTAACCATGAGCATGTCTGTGCCTAAGTTTCCCTATCTTTAACATGCAAATGGTAGTAATTTACCTTACCTCTTAGGGTTATTGTGAAGACTAAAAGAGAAAATACATGTAAAACTTCTAGCACAATGCCTGGCACTTAGTATGTGCTCCAAAAGCTATAGATACCAGTATTGGTTTGAATTAAAGAAACAGCACTTTGAAACAGGACATTCTAGATGTACCTTCTTCTTTCTTAATTAAATCTACTTTTTAACTCTGCCTTAAATACCTCACCATTGTTGTAACTGACCTAAGAATGGTTGGTTTGATCATCTTTAAACATCACAAGGTCAGTGGCTTTTTTCAACCTAAAATGCCTCCTAAGATTTGACCATTTAAGAGGTGTAGCAATCTGACTTCACAGAATCGCACTGTGTTACAGGAGAGCAGTAGCTCATAGGTGAAAATAAGATATGTAATCCCTATATTCATTCTCAAGTAATAAAACATCTTTATAATAAACTCTGTATTTAAGAAAATTATCAAATAAATAAAAATCATCAATAAAATATTATCAAATACAAAATACAGTTGTATGCTCTGGAGGACAGACATAACCAAAACACTATTGCATAAATTGTATTTGTCTATTTCTAATTTGGGGTAAACAAAGCCAATTTTAGGCAAAAGACACCCAAAATTTCCCATTCCTCCTCCCCAAATGTACATTGTATATTTTCTAGAAGATTTGCATAATATTTACTATATCGAAACATGAACCCCTTTATTTGTTAGATTAGGATACATTGTCTTGTCATTTACAAATTTAATTTCTGGTAAAGACATTCCGGATGAAGAAGTATGTTATGAGAATGTGATGGCTTCACTAACAAAAGTACCACATATTTTTTCTCATGAAGGATTATTCTGGTTTGCTCTGGACAAGCAGTGTACATTTACTCTCTTCTCTGATTTTCAGTTGTCTTTCATTTTATCCCAAAGTATCAATAATTTTCTTATTTAGTAAGAATGTGGAGTTTTACTTGTATTCTCTAAATTTATGAATAATGTATAAATTTAAAGAAATATGAGAAAATAATTTATAATAAGCCACTCAGAGATAAAGACTGCTAACATCTTGGTAATTTTTTAAAGATATATTTACATATAAAAATATATTCACAAATGTTTTAGAATAATTAGCTCATTCCACAAATACAAAGTGTCCCAAAAGTCACCATACATAGGGAAGATGGGAAATTGTAGCTAAATGTACCTTTATTTACAAAATATTCATTACAAAATTTTTCCTTTCTATAGAGACTCCTGGGATACCCTGTATGTATATTTTAACCTTTTTTAAATTAGCAATAGATTTTGGACATCTTTTCATGATAGTACTTATAGAACTACATCATTATTTTAGGCCTTTACTTAAAAAGATATGTGGAATGTAAAAAATCTGAACTCATAGAAGCAGAGAGTAGAATGGTGGTTACTTTTTAATAACCACATGGTATTCCATTGTAAGTATGGCAAGCAACCAGCAATAGGAAAAAGACTTTCTGGGGATGGCAATATTTATGCTGAATCCTAATGGAGTGTCTTGATGTGGTGGGATAGCTAGTAGGATTCAGGGAAAAATAAAATCATCTGAAAAGTATTCCAGAACTACTAGAAACAAGATAAACACAGCACTTTCTTTGAAAGGCAAAATAGTTCGGAACTACTAGAGTACAGAGTTCAGGTGGGAGTGATGGGCAATAATGCCTGAGTAATAGGGGCCAGATCAAGAAGGAGAACAGTAACCCTCACTATGCTAAGCACTAGGCACAATTTTGTATATGTTGTGAAGGGCTTTACACTGTAGGCTAAAAGTGAAATTTACCATTAAGGCAATTAGAAGCAGGGATGGAGTGGCCAATGAGAGATTTTTAAACTGGAAGTTACATGATCAATTTGGTAATTCAGAAAAATTGTTCTAAGAATTATGTTTATGAAGATGTTTTAAAATATGATACATTGTTAAGTGATACAAGCAAGGCAGTGTTGTAACAAGTTGGAGGCTGTTATTCCCCAGATTGGGAGGGGGGGTGCTGGGAGAACTACTTACTTATGGTAAAAAATTTAAAAATCATGCAAGAGGGACTGCTATGTGGAGAGCCTTTGGGTAAAAGGCCATTTGTGAGTTTCTTGGTAACAAAGAGGAAGGGAAGAGAGAGTAGTGGAGGACACTGAGGAGGAAGAGGTCTAAAGTAGAATTTCAGAACTTGTGCTATGGATTGGACTCTGTAACACTCTTGTGGCACTCCTGGAAGAAAACCTATAAATATCTACTTTTAGAGTTTGACTAAAGTTCCTTTGAATGTAATCCTGTGATAGAACTTCAAGGCAAGAGGAATCCATTCAGATTTATGCTGATTAAAATAGTATGTATAAATTGTGAATAAAAGCTGCTTAAAAATATATAGCAATAAAGAATTTTTAAAAATAAAACACCAAAAAGTAACAGTGGTTATCTCTGGCTGATAGGAGTACATCCATTTTCTCTTTTCTTCTTTTTCTATATTTTCTAATTTTAAAAAAAATATACATATATTTTTGTAATATCCACAAAAACACATTCTCTCTGAAGAGGGGTCTAGACATGGGAGACATCAGCATTTAAGTTGCAGATTAAGCTAGGTATATGGATGACATAGTCCATGTGAGTAAATGAGATTAAAAGTCTCCTAATAACAACCTTGAGAAATACTAGTATTTAGGAACCCAAGTGGAGAGAAAGCCTACCACACAAAAAATTCTGATATTTAACTGCCAGAAAGGTAGATGAAGTAGGAGTAATTCCTTTCATCCAAACCAAGGGAAAACAAGACTTTCAAGAAGGGAAGGATTAAGAGTGTCAATTTCTACAGACCAGCAATCAACTGACATAAATACAGGAAATTGCCTATGGGATTTGGTGCTTCCAATGTTATTAGTGACATTTTCAAGAGCAGCTTTAGTAGACTGATTGTGGAAGAGGTCAGGCTGTCATGGATTGAAGAGTTAATGGGAAGTAAGGTGAGGATAGTAGAGGGTTTCTTTTTTAGGAAATAAGGCTGTGTTTTCACTAGAGAGAAATTGTCACTTGGTGCTATCTAGCCTACCTTTATAGAAAACAACAGGTATAAATTTCCTTCTTTCTCCTTTAAAATTTACAATTAATGCCTGTAATGGAACTAAAGTTTTACTCAGCATGGAGATCATTGCAAGAATTACAAAGATAAATTAAATAAAAATAAGAAAGGGCCTCACACAGGGCCTCATATGTAGGGGAAACCTAACCAATGTCAGTTTTCAGATAGAACTGCATCAAAATAACAGTGGTCATGTTGAAGAAATGATAGATGTTTTTCTTTTTTGTAGTGTTCAATTTTTTAAAAATCTGTTAATTTATATTTTTATGCTTCTATTACTCAGAAATGTTAACATAAAACATCTCTACAACAATGTGAGATCTCAGCTTGCTAGTGTAAAATCAAGATCTGTGAAATCAAAGCACAGTTTAACTAATTAAGTAATGGTAAATGTTAATCTATATAGTCAAGGTATAAACACAACAGATTTCTGTTTTGAAATACATACAAAAAGTAAATCTAGTATCTAGTTCCATGTCTGATACATAAAAAGTGATTAATAAATAAATGAACAAGTGAATAAATCTGGGAAAATGAGTGAGACAGTGGGAAGCTGAATGAATGGCATAATTCATGAATTTGCATAAAAGCATTAACCAGAAGTCCGTTGGTCTAGTTCCAATACTGCCATACAATAAATTATTCAATCTCTCTGAACACCTAATACCTTATTTGTGAAATGGAGATAAGAAATATATTACATACCTCTCAGGACGGTTATAAGCATGAATCATTCAAGAAGTAGTTACAGCCGGGCGCAGTGGCTCACGCTTGTAATCCTAGCACTCTGGGAGGCCGAGGCGGGTGGATGATTAGAGCTCGGGAGTTCGAGACCAGCCTGAGCAAGAGCAAGACCTTGTCTCTACTAAAAATAGAAAGAAAGTAGCTGGACAACTAAAAATATATAGAAAAAATTAGCCGGGCATGGCGCATGCCTGTAGTCCCAGCTACTCGAGAGGCTGAGGCAGGAGGATCGCTTGAGCCCAGGAGTTTGAGGTTGCTGTGAGCTAGGATGACGCCACTCTAGCCCGGGCAACAGAGTGAGACCCTGTCTCAAAAAAAAAGAAGAAGTAGTTACGCCAAGCCAGTGGTAGACTTGAACCCTGGTCTACCACCAGAGAAGAGTGTGCAACCAAATCAAGACCCATTGGAAAAAGCTGCAAGTGGAACCCTTATTCTCAAGGCCTCATGGGACCAAAACCGTGAGGATCCTTCCACTCTTTCTCTCCTAGAGGGGGAAACGTATAGAAAGCACATTCTTCATTCCTTCACTTGCTCCTCCCCAGGACAGGTGGGGTGACTTCCCTGATTGGTAAGTTGATGAGAAGAAACTGAGTATGCT
This sequence comes from Propithecus coquereli, assembly GCF_000956105.1. Classification (NCBI taxonomy): domain Eukaryota; kingdom Metazoa; phylum Chordata; class Mammalia; order Primates; family Indriidae; genus Propithecus; species Propithecus coquereli. The sequence continues at coordinate 628,482 of NW_012148541.1, read as the reverse complement.
TAGCTCAATGTTTTCTGGGATCTGGCTTTCTGTGGACGTGCTCTCTGGCATACGCGTGGAGGCCTTCAGTTGTGTCCAGCTGTGATAGTGGTTGTGTCAGTAAGTGTATCTTCCTCAGGGGTACAATATTAGGAAGTCCATTATGGCTGTGTATATAAGCCATGTCCTGTCTTCCATTTATCATGGACAGACATTTTGTTCTCCATCTCACTCACTTGTTCCTGAACTCAGTTTCTGCGGAACAGGAGTGATACTTACTGCTTCCCCTCTCAAATCCCCAATGTAGCAGTGTAGCAGGAACTTATTTCACTTTTTTACCTTTCAGAGAACCTACTCAAGCCAACTGTCAAATTGCCAACCCTTGAGGGAATAATGGCAAGTATGGTTTAACTACATCAGAGAGCTAGTCTTTTTTTAAAAAACCCTCTCATTTTTCAGTTCATCTCCCTTGCTCATTTAGCCTCGTCACCAAATGTCCTATCTCAGTTCGATATTAACTTCATTTTTCCTCATTACCCTCTCCTGGATAACTAATAGGATCACCAAGACATAGTGAATCATGTCTTTTAGGCAGCTCTTCTTTTGTAACTTTTGGGTAATGAATCTTTTTGAGACATACAGGTGAATACTATTTTCTTGGATTTTACCATCTGTATCTATTATTGGTAGATATATTTATTCCAAGTTTACTCACAGTTCCATGCATCCTCAATACTTATACATTTCACTGATAGAGATAATGAGTACAAGTACATATTTTCACTTCATATAATCATATATATGCTTAATAGAATAAGAAAGTACCAGGCACTCTGTTATTTATTTACATCACTTAAGAGAATTGGATCCTTGATCTCATTATTGCGATTTTATAAGTAAAGAAACAGAGGTTCAGAAAAAGTAAGTAACTTTCCCAAGGTTATCCAGACTGAAAATGACAGAACTATGAATTGAATTCAGGTGTGGCTGACTCTCAAGCTCATGTTTTAACCACTGCTTATGATTTTAGGTGGTGAAATGGCTTTGGGGAGTTTTATTTTGTTCCTAAGTTGTATATTGAAAATATTTTCAGAAAAGGTGAATTTTACAATGAATACTAATATAGCTTCCACCTAGGTTCTTCAATTAACATTTTACCATACTTGCTTTACTCCATATCTGTCCACTTACCCGTTCTATCAGTCTCCCATTCTATCTCTTTTTTTGTGCATTTCAAAGTAAGTTACAGATATCAGTACACTTTCCCCAAATACTACAGCATGTATAGCATTAACAAGAGTTAAATATTTGTTGTATTTTTTTTCTTTTGAGTTAACACATACAATGAAATGCACAAATCTTAAGCATACTATTCTGTAACTCTCCACCGCCCCAAAAGCATACACCTGTGTAAGCCAAAGCGCTATTATGATACAGAACATTACCATCACCCTAGAAAATCCCCTTATGTCTGTTGCCAATAAATACCCACCTCTAACCCCCAGAGGCAATTATTGTCCTGTTTTGTTTCCATCACAGATTGTTTTGCCTTTCGTATGACTTCATATCAATGGATATACAGTATGTACTCTTGTGTGTAAGGCTTCATTCATGCAACATGATGTTTCTATGATTCATCCGTATTGTGTCTATCAGTAGTTCGTACCTTTTTACTCCTGAGTTGTATTTCATTGTGGGAATATACCAAAGTTTATCCATTGTCTTATTGTTGGACACCTGGGCTGTTTCCATATTTTGGCTATCATGAATAAAGCTGCTGTAAAATTCTTGTGCAAGTCTTTTTGTGGTACTAAAATAGTTTTTAATTATCAAGGCTCCTGGTATGGAAAGAGAAAATGCAAACAGATTTAGAAAACATGTGAGAGGGAGAAAATAAGACTTGGGGATTAGGAAAGCTGGGACATTGGTCTTCAAATATGTGATGAGCTCTCACATGAAGAAAATGAATCAGGCTTATGTGCTGATTCAGTGCACAGTCTCTGTAGTCCTGCTACATGTCTTTTCCATGTCTCAATTTTCTCACCTGTCAAGTGGGATAATAGTACTTCCTTTCCAGGGTTGTTGTGAACATCAAATAAGATAATGCATGTGAAATGACTTGCCATTGCTTTTGCTTTTATTAAATTACCCATTTTTATTTTTTATTTAATTTTATATTTTGACACAGATATGTATATACATATATTTTATAATAACATATCAATACATGGACTTTTTCACAATTTATGTGTACATTTTCTAAGTCAATATCTTAAAATCTACCTTATTTTTCACAGTTAACTAAATAACATTCCATTATAAGGATTTTACATCATTTATAGAACTCTATTGATAGGCATTCAAATTTCTTCTCATTTTTGCTATTAGAAACAATGTTCGCTAAAAGTTATTTTACATTCTTCTTCATTAATTGACAAGTTAGCTGACAACAGATAAAATCCAAGAAGTGTAATGGCTAGTTTTTAAAAATATTTTGCTGATACATAATAATTCACATATTTATGGTACATGTGAGTGTTTGTTACATGCATAGAATGTGTAATAATCAACCCATTTTTATTTTAAAGTATACAGGAAAGTGACTTCTATGATGTTACGTTGATAAACTAGCTTGATCTGGGATTGGTTATAAGCTCCAAATTCAGGAGACTTAATATACGATAATTGAAGAATCACTCTGTGATTAATCCATGCACTTTCTTAATTAGTTTATCCAAAGTTCACTTTCATTTATGACCACGTACTATATCCCAAGTCCTATTCTAGGACCTGGGTATGTCACAGTGAATAAGCAAGTCACAACCTCAGTTCTCACGGAAAAGAAAGAGAGAGAACAAATACTTACAAATGAGGGGGGTTAATTAAACAAGCACAGAAGGGGCTTTCGAAAGCATATATCTGCATGACCTAATAATGCTCAAGTCTCTCATAAGTCTATATTTGTTTAGAATAGAACCCAAACGAAAAAAATATATAAATATTTAAATATAAATATATAAAATGTATTTTCTTATCTCTTCCCATCTTCACTCATCCCTCTTCTCTTTTCCATCTCATCCTCAATATCACCTATTAGAGAAGTGTTTGAATTCCAAAGAGTTAGTGAAAGTATCCTAAGGGGTGTGAATGACAAAGACAGAAGACTGCTCATCCTCTAAAGATCCCTTTATTAATAGCAGTTTACCCATTTTCTCCTCCTTCCCTCACTTTCAACAACCAAAACTCAAGACAATATTTTGGAATGAGAAATAATAAATAAATATGGTTATATGTCAGCCCACCTCAACATTTAAAAATTCTTTGTCTGAGTAAATTGACTATAACAACTAACAATAGTTTTGTTTTGTTTTTTAAGTCATCAAAACACTAATACTCTTAACATTAGTTTTCCTAATTGACAACATTGCTAACTTTGAAATAAACTGCCAAGATGGTATTCTACTCTGGTATTCTATTTATACAGAAATATTGTATTAGTGAGATTTAATTGTTTTAGATTTAGAATGTGTAGGTTGACTAACAGCCTTACAGACGTGCCTCCACGCATATGGCTTCTTGAATATGCAATAAGAAGCATGTATATTCAAAGAGGGATGAAATATAAGCTTATGTATAACTCTCAGAAAATAATCCCTGGCCTGGTTTTTGTTCAGTACTAAGAGGCAGCTGTCACTCCTGCCCTCACTGCATCTCCTACCCTTAGCCTTTGCACACAATCACACAAATACATCTTTCCATAATGATTTAATATATAGCTCTACTCAGCCACAAAAAAACAATGGTGATCTAGCACCTTTTGTATTATCCTGGATAGAGCTGGAGCCCATTCTATTAAGTGAAGTATCACAAGAATGGAAAAACAAGCACCACATGTACTCACCATCAAATTGGCATTAACTGATCAACACTTATCTGCACATATGGTAGTAACATTCACCTGGTGTCGGGCAGGTGGGAGGGGGCAGGAAGGGATGGGTCTATTCACACCTAATGGGTGCGGTGTACACCGTTGGGGGATGGACACGCTTGAAGCTCTGACTCAGGTGGGGCAAAGGCAATGTATGTAACCTAAACATTTGTACCCCAGTAATATGCTGAAATAAAAAAATTAAAAAAATATGTACAGCCTCTTTTTAGCCTTTGTAAAAGTGTAAACATGTTTTTCACATTCATTTCACTTTTGTTTACATTTTCTTTTCTAATTTTTTTGTTACAGATCCTCATATTCTAGTCATAATAATCCCATTAATAAGCACATGTATTGTTTGAAACATGTTGATGCAGGAAAATTTCTGGGAGCCTCATGAATCTACTACAGACCTTCTAAAAGACCAGAGGAGTTTAAACCCTGTTAAAAATTTTATCATTAGCCAGGCAGATCTGGACCAGTCAGAAGACAGAATCAATCACCAAGGGAAGAGCATCAGATCATTTTTACTATCTTAATAGCACTAATTTAAAAGTAATGAAAAAACAGATCAAGACCTTTAACTTATTTTCAATAGTACTCCCACTTGTTAGAGTCCTTCAAAGTCTTTAGTAAAATTAGACACAGTCTATTGATGAGGCTCCCAATATTTTGAGATGAAGTTACTTTATATTTCCTGAAATAGCTACCATTTACTTAACATTACCTTTAACAGGTTTTTTCTATATATGTGTTATCTCATCCTTACAACATCCCTGTGATAGATATTTTTTAAATCTACAATTTAAAAAGAGGATACGGCCTCAAAGAGGTAAGATAAATTCACCATTAAGCAGCCATACAGTAAATGGTAAAGTTAGAAATTTGAACTTAGATCTGTCTGATTCTAAGGCCTGAGCAATTGGCCACTATATTGTAGTGAACAAGTGAGATTTCCAGATTCTTCTGAAGTCTGGACATACACATAAAAATCTAGGGGGAAAACAAACTCCCAAGGTGTGGAGGAAGAAAGAGAAAAATGCCTGAGTTTCCTCGAGCTCTGCTTCCTGTCAGCACTGTCAAAAGAGGTAACAAGTTCTGGAAGGGAATGGCTGTGGGGTGTGAGACAGTTGGCACAGGAAGTTAAGCCTCAGCAAAGATTCCTGTATCCAGATTTGGCACAAAATCAGCTGTGTGTCCCTATACCTGACATACTCATTCAACCTGAGATAATGGGCATCTCAGCACTATCTGTGTAGTCAGATTTCTGAAGACCAGAGTCTCTCACCAAACTATGGTACCTTAAAAGTGTAGCATAAACTCTATAGGGTAGGGACCCTAAAAATGAGAGCTTAGATTAGCATCATTCCTATGAAATGGAGACTAAGAAGCAGAGATTACATTATTATAGAAAATGAAGTAATATTTCTGGCACACTTGAGTCCATCCACGCCTTCTACACTTATTTCTACATGTAGTGTTGGAGTATACCCTCGCTTAACTAGCACAGTCTGCGAAGTACTTAGCACAGAGTTGGGCACATAAGAAGTGCCCCATAAATGTTAGGTGAGCACATATTAGATATGTAAGAAATACTATTTTAGTAAAACTAAATATATGACTCCTACTAGCTGGTTAGTATTATCTGTCATGTAATCCAGTTAATTGAATTATTTCAGTGTAATATTACAATTCTATATATTTTAAAGGCAAAATTTTAAAGCAATGAATAACTTTTAATTATAATTTCAAAATTAATTTTTCTTTTCTGAATTCACAAATTAGATGCCTCATCTAGTCTGAATATATAACTTCCTACTATAAAGATCTTTTTTTTTTTTTTTTTTTGAGACAGAGTCTCACTCTTTTTGCCCGGGCTAGAGTGAGTGCTGTGGCGTCAGCCTAGCTCACAGCAATCTCAGCCTCCTGGGCTCAAGTGATCCTTCTGCCTCAGCCTCCCGAGTAGCTGGGACTACAGGCATGCGCCACCATGCCCGGCTAATTTTTTCTATATATTTTTAGTTGTCCGATTAATTTCTTTCTATTTTTAGTAGAGACGGGGTCTCGCTCTTGCTCAGGCTGGTCTTGAACTCCTGAGCTCAAACAATCCGCCCGCCTCGGCCTCCCAGAGTGCTAGGATTACAGGCGTGAGCCACCGCGCCCGGCCTATAAAGATCTTTTTACTTTTATTTATTTTTTTTATTTCAGCATATCATGAGGGTACAAATGTTTAGGTTATGTATATTGCCCTTGCCCCCCTCCCCCCTAAAATACATATTTATAACTCAAAGATATAAAAGAAGGCTACCAGTTTAATGCCATATAGTATGCAGCAGACTTAAGTTCTGGAAATATAAAATCGCTTGAGCCTAGGAGTCTCAGGCCAGTCTGGGCAACATAGCGGGACACTGTCTCAAATAAATAAATAAATAAAAATAATTATGGAGCAACCATGTATGTGTGTGCTGTTAATCTGTGTCCAAATTATTTTAGACTACTGTGATATGGGCTGTGGAGGTGTTCACCTCTTAGGAACCATGATGATAGGCATTAATGTATACATATTCTTCTTGCTTATGTATTTGTGTTTCAGAATTTTAAGAGAAATTAAATGTAATAGTTGAGTTACAGAATTGTGTATTTCTTGCCGGAAAGAATTTTAAATTTTCTGGGTCCATTATTAGATACTCTTTAAGTCAAGAAGAAACTTGTTAGAGAGTTATAAAATAATGAATATCATCATATGAAACAACAGAGGAAAATGCCCAATATATTGTAATACACAGAAGAGAATACATATATTTTTCAGAATAAAAAATTACGAGGATTAACCTAATCTAATGGAAAAGTGCTTATAATGGACTTTGAATAAAACTTGCTCACCTCTATCTTATTTATTTATTTTTATTATTTCAAAATATTAAGGGGGTATAAATATTTTTATTACACGGATACACTGTATAATGCTGAAGTCAGGGCTTTCAGTGTCCACCAGAAGAGTGTTCATTGTACCCGATTGGTAAGCTTTTATCCCTCACCCGCTCCCACCCTCCCCCTTCCCCTTTCTTAGTTTCCAATGTCCTTTACATCTTTTTGTGTCCATGTGTACTCATTTTTTAGCCCCCACTTAATTAGTGAGAACATGTGGTGGTTGGTTTTCCATTCCTGAGATACTTCACTTAGGATAATGGTCTCCAGTTCCATCCAAGTTGCTGAAAATGACATTATTTCGTTCCTTTTCATGGCTGAGTAGTACTGCATGGGTATATATACACTACATTTTCTTTATCCACTCATGAATTGATGAGCACTTAGGTTGATTCCACATCTTTGGCAATTGTGAATTGTGCCGCAATAAACATTTGAGTACAGGTGTCTTTTTGATAAAATAACTTCTTTTCCTTTGGGATCCCAGTAGTGGGATTGCTGGATTGAATGGTAGGTCTACTTTTAGGTCTTTGAGGAATCTCCATACTGTTTTCCATAGAGGTTGCACTAGTTTGCAGTCTCACCAACAGTGCGTAAGTGTGCCTTTTTCTCTGCAACCATGCCAGCATCTGTTGTTTTTTGACTCTTTACAAATGGCCATTCTGACAGGGGTAAGGTGGTATCTCATTGTAGTTTTAATTTGCATTTCCCTTTTGATTAGTGATATTGAATATTTTTTCATATATTTTTTGGCCATTTGTCTCTCTTCTTTTGAAAAAATTCTGCTCATGTCTTTTGTGCACTTTTTGGTGTCTTTTTTTTTCTTGCTGTTTGAATTCTTTGCCTCTACCTTTTTAAATTGGACATTCTTCCATCCTTAATTAAGAGAGAGCACCATGAATCTATTATATTACAATAAACTTTATGCTTCTGGCTGGGCATGGTGGTTCAAGTCTGTAATCCTAGAACATAGGGAGGCTGAAGTGGTAGCATTGCTTGAGGCCAGGAGTTTGAGACCAGCCGGAGGAAGGCTGAAACCCTGTATCTACAAAAAAAAAAAAAAAAAAAAAAAAAAGAAAAATTAGCCAAGCATGCCTGTACTCCCCCCTATTTGGGAGACAGAAGAAAGAGAATCACTTGAGCCTAGGAGTTTGAGGTTGCAGTGAGCTATGATGACACCTCTGTATTCTAGCGCGAGTGACAGAGTGAGACCCTGTCTCAAAAAAGTTTCTGCTTCCAAAGTTGGAATTTACCTGTAGAATTTCTAGTCTACTTATTTCATAGGTAACAACTCTGATGAAGATTTAACAAACTATAAATGTGGGCCCAAAGTGTACGGAATCACAAATCTTGTTACTGCAATTTACTTTAACAGAAGATTGCCAGATTTGTGTTATACTCTATCTGCAATTCAATGTACACTTAAAACCAGTTTGGATATATTCGTATCTATTTTATTCACCAAACTAAGCCTTCCCATGCTGGTTTTACTCCAATAAAAAAGGTGCTGAAAACCAACAATAACCTTATTCTAGCTAATAATTAAACTGAATCAATTGCTTTCAGGTTTTAACTTTCATCTTCTGTGATAGTTTTTCACCAAATAACCACTAACACCTTCATTTTCAATGTCAAAACACTATGCAATTGAACTACTTTGTATATCTGCTACTGCTTCAAATTGTAATATTCCGGCAATTATATGAAATGCACACTTTCAGAGGGGAACTGTGATTTGGTTATGAAAATCTCAGAGCATCATTTTTTCACAGGTATTTATTCCAGAATATTCATGGTTATTCCTTATTTTCAGTATAATTAGGTCAAACCAAACTAGTTTATGAGTAGAATAATAAAGCTAAGATAAGACAGACTGTTTTTTTCAGTATCTATATCTAGATATTTTGAGAAAATATATGGAGAAGTGATTGCAATATATCTAGGTTAAATCTTTTGGCAACGCACTGCAAGAGAATTTTGCTGTACTGGATATTGACTAAAATAAATGAGTCCCTAGATAAGACTTAAAATTTTTTATCATAATATATTTTTGTTGCAACAGATGTCCTGGAAGGAGAGTTGACCTTTAGCATTGATAGCTGTCAACAGAATTATCCAGGACATGAGACAAGCCCAATTTCTCTCGCTGAAATTTGTAATATCTGTGTATTTCATCTTTCCTACAGGCAAATAAACTGATGGTGGGGACTTTGGGGAGAGTTGGCTGTAGGATTTAGACGAAAAGTGCTCTGGTGATCAGGTGAGCTGATCAATGAGAGAGAGAAGCAACTGGCTCAACACAAAACATTCTGGACACACTAAAAACAAGAGTATTATTTTTTAAAGACAAATAATACTACAGACCAGATAAGACAGGATGAAGTACAATATATTTGCTTATGCAGACTTTCCAAATTACGTCAAAACATCCTGCACTGCTCTTTGGAACACTCTTCACCTCCATAGTAGGTATCCCCATGAATATTTCTCTCTAAATATCAAATAGTTTCCCCTTACTGAAAGCCTGTTTATCACTTGCAGAGTTAAAGGGAAAAAATGCAAAAACCAGCCAAAGTGATATTTGATGAGACTTGCTTCACTGGCACACTTCTAATCTGGAAATCTTCAACTTGCATGCAAATCTCTAAGCAGATTTGTACCACTGAGACTTTGTAAAAGATCTTAAACCTCAGCTTTTAGGAAAAGATTCATTTCTTCCAGATATATCCCATAAAATGGAATACTTCTGTGAAATACAATATACTTGTCATGGAAGTATTAGAAGATTTAGAGAAGATATATTGTTACTATTATGCTATATCTATACAATGACACACACCGGATAATAGGCTAGGAATAAAATATTCAGTTGTCTTGAGTTGTCATGGCCTAACCCAACCCTGAGGATGAGAATCCACAGATAAAAACCACAGTGCTACCTACCTTATACCCAATTGTCATAGAGGGTCACAGCAAATAAAGCCTACTGGCCCACATTCTTAGTCAGAGTTAATAGTAGACAATAGAAAATATATTTTGAAGAGAACATATCTCTAGTGAAACATTTCAGGAAACTGTTCTGCTCAACAAGTATG